>NC_081177.1:4090499-4390499 GCF_012432095.1 Onychostoma macrolepis
AATTCTAAAAAAAATTATAATAAAAAAAGTATTGTTATAAGCTGTGTTGATTCTCTCGATGATCCTTCTGGAGTTCAAACTCATCTGATGAGCATTCATTCATATTCAAGATCTGTTTTCTCTATGACTTTCATCAGGAAGTGACACACAACCACAAAATCAGATGTTATCTACGGAGCCCTTTACTACGGAGCCCTTTACAGGACATTGTGGTGGGAAAAATTCGGGGTGAATGAAAAAAATTCAGGGTGGGAGGAAAAATTTTTTTTCAAATGTTTTGCGTTCTCTCGCAAAACTTTTGCATTCCCTCGAGAAACTATTTGAGTTCGGACAAACTCTTCCTGTTTACTTTACAGCTTGCAGTGGAGCTCGTATGTTCACAATGGAGCGGTTCATAGAGTTTTATTTTGAACTTGGACTCAGAGTAATGTCAGTGCTTATTTCGAAGCACTTAATGTGGCTTAATGTTTTAAAACAGTGACATTGGAGGACTAAATTCGATAATAACAAATCCTGATAAAAATTATTAGGCTAATACCCTGGAATCATAAACATGCATGAAGCTAGAATGTGATGGTTTCTCTAACTCAGATACCACGTGCCTGAGGAGCTCTACAGAGCTTTGAATCAGGAGAGAAATCTGCACAGATCAAGCACTGTTTACAACACAAAACAGCTGTAAACAAATATGTGGCTGGATTTTGATGTGAGAGACAACAGGAGATACCTGTGCAGCAGTGTTGCCAAGTCTGCGGTTTTCCTGTGGAATTGGGATACTTTATGCTGTTGCCCCAGGTTGAAAACCCCTTGCCTCCCGGAACATGATTTCTACCGAAGCTGACCTCCTGGAACGCGATTTTGACAGCCAGTTTGCCGATTGGGCTAGTTTTGTTCATGAGTGGACTAGTTTTGAGTCGCAGTTGGGCTGGTTTTGTTACGCAGATTTGGCATCCCTGCTCATAAAACACATGAAGAAGAAAAAAGTAGAAGTAGAAGAATAGCATTGACAGGATTAAAAAAAAAAATCGTACCGAAACCGAACTAAACTAAACATAAAAGTGTTCAAAGCAGTATGACTAAGATGGTTTAATTTACTCCCTGTTCTGCTTGTGATCGCCGTGGCAGGTAAAGTAAAGTAAACAGCAAAAATAAGGTGCAAGGGGTCTAAAGCACCAAACTATATAATGTTATATAATATTATTATATAATATAATACCACTCAGTGTATGATGTATGAAAAAGTTTTTTTTCCCCTTCTTTTTTTAAACATTGATGAAGCAACAGATTTTTTGGTGAAAATAAATTATAAAAGTGGGTGGTTTTGTCTAAAAATGGTAGCAAGGTGGGTTTTTACCCCATACATGAGGTAAAAGGTATAGAAATACTTTAGTTAAAGTAATATGTTTAGTACCGTAGATTTTCATTTCTTAAATGGAAAATAAATGTTAATTTAAAATAAAACAAAATATTAAAAAATTTGAACTGCATTTTTTTTCAGCATTTCTTACTTTAATTTATATTAACTTGAGGTACTGGTCACAACAAAAATAGAGAAGAATTTAATTGAATTCGCCCTCCGTCTTTAAATAAGTTCAATCATAATTCAGATTTCTTGAGGATAAAAATCTAACTCAGACAGGGGCCCTATTACTTGCAATTTACTGTAATATTAAAGGTAATAGTTAACAACACAGCCCAAACTATTAAGTTCAAACTATTAAGTAGGCCTATGCAATTTCTGTTTTTTTTATATATAATCATTAACACAGTGGCTTTTATATCTTGTTTTATTGACAGATTTAAACACATTAAATGATTCAGACACAACTAAAAGGTTAAGTAAAATATAATGAACATATAGGCTGATATTTAGCGAAACGCTCCTCTCTAAGTCTTAAGTTGTCAGACATGTCCAGCACTTTATGTATGTTGTGAATCATTCTTCTAAATCAAGTGTGCATCACTGATCATTATTCAGATAAAAATATTTTACTTTACTTTCTGGAGCCAGTTTGGTTTAATGGCACAGGCAGCAGTGAGCGGTTTATCACAGCATGGATTGCTATTCATATATTAACTCATTCTCTGGGTAATATTTTAATTGCAAGGTTTTTTTTAAAATGTATGACTCAAAAGGTGAGCTGTTGCTCATTCATGCAGTTCGAGAGAGAGAGAAAAGCCCTGCACTGTTTACACAAGAGACTGGTGTGTCAGATGAGATCTGGTCGACAGAGACGAGGGTGTTTGGCTTCGGCGGCCTGAAGGACCTGCAGTGCACCGCAGCATTCATACAGGAGACCGGTGTGTGCATTTGAGTGTTTGAGAGTTATAGAGGATACATCTGGGTTAAAACGATATATAATACATTAACTGATGTGCCTTAAGGTGTGCTTTTAGCCCAGTGTCAATATTAGAAACCGTATGCTTAAAACAAGAGAGTGCTCGTTGTTTAACCACCATTATATTCATTCTAGCAGTTTGCTATTTTTTTGCCAAAGATCAAAAACTGCTTTTACATGACACAAGACATCAGAAACTATGAGTTAGTATAACGATCGAACATATAGCTGGACAAAGGTGTATAATTATGATGGTAAACCGCCATGAAACACCATGGTTTTCTTCTATTCTGGAACTTTCCTCCGACGAGGGCTGGACGAAATTATAGCAGTAATGTTAATCGCGTTAAAAACCTGGTTTTGATTAAGATTACTTTTTAAACGATGTAAGTATTGATTAAAAAGTAACATAAATCAAAGACAGTTATAATAAGAATATTTTTAATAGAATTTAGCAATCACTTCCGCTACTGTTAAACACAGGTGGGCGAGGCCTGCAGGTAGATGCTATGCACTTTTCTGTCTCGCTGCTGTCTTTTCAACCTCAACACCGAGAGAGAGCGGTTCACTCCTCGACAGTTCTGCAAAAACATTGTGAAATGTGTTTTAATTTTTCGACAAAATGTGTCATTGCAGGTAGGAGGTTCAATTATGTTGCTTTTATTTTTGCGGAAGCGCTTGTGTGTGCTACCGACGCTGCTTTTTTTTTTTTAAATTGTATTGTTAGAATTTACTACTAAATATATACAAGTGTATTGTTTAGCATTTTTATTTGCTTTATTTCATTTTTTTTTTTTTTAAATCAAAGATTGATGAAAAAGCTAGCGGGCCAACTGTTAGCGGTATGCTAACGTTATAAGTGCTGCGCAGCAGGTATTTCCGGGTGAAAACTCAACACCGGCAGATCAACGTGCTATTAGCTTTCTCCGTAGTACGGTACTAATAACTGTTTTAGTAGTGTATATTTAATCAAAAACGATGTGGGCTGTGAAGGGGTCATACAGGTTGATCTGTCAGTCGTGGGTCTTTCATGCGGAGAACTGTTTTTGTGTAAGATGCGTTTAATAGTTAATGGCTAAACTTGGCTGTTTTGCTATTGCGTTATTATCGTTAGTGTTTTTATAAAACGTCTCCGTAAATCGGTAACGTTAGAGGTATCCGCTGGAGTTTGAGGCCTCACAGGCATTTCCGCTCAGGTAAACAAACAAACAATGCTAATTTACACTCACGGTGAGCTTCAATACTACCAAAACAAATATTAACCCTTATATTCATGCCGAAATCTCAGATAGTGATTCATCGTTTATGAATCATTAATATCTCGCGAGGCCGCGAGTTTTTAAAAGCTTATCTTAAATGTTAATCTTAAACAAACACTGCTTATAAATAGCAGTTGTGATAGGATTCTCAACTGAAACGAGTAAAGGCTCATGTTTGATGAATTAGGCTACAGCACTTATATTAATGCACTAATTGACCTTTAACTGTGAGCAGACAGAGTGTCAATCAGTGCATTGGAGAATATGGCGAACATAAAGAAACAAAGTTGCTTGTCAGATTTTCATAAGCAACCATATATATATATATATATATATATATATATATATATATATATATATAAATATATAAATATATAAATATATATATATATATATATATATATATATATATATAAATAAAATATTTTTAAATAAACCCAAAAACCCACAACTTTTTCACGCAACTTTACAAAAAGCCCAGAGTCGCATATAATAAGAGGGCTTGGCAACTGTGATGCTGCTATGCAAATCCGGTCTTTATTTGCATGTGCATGGATTGTGTCTTGTGACAGTGTCGTGCAACATGTCGCAGTATGTTGTGGCACCTCCAGTACTGACTAATAGACACAAAATCCTGAGTAATTGAATTAATTTAACCTGGTTGTTTTATTGTTATTTAAAATAGTTGTCAAAACGTATTTAATCAGTAATATTTTAAAAACGTAGTTAGTTTGTGCCACTGAATGTTGTCATACAGTGCTATTGTATGTTGTCGATCACACAAATTGCCCATTCTAGAAAACACATGGAATAAATCCATCATGAGTCGCTGCAATACCACATTAACAGTCTCATCCTTTACTGTAAACCTTTATCTTTTTGCATAATGCTGCATGGGAAGGTGTCAGGGTAAGTAAGTGTCACATTGATTGGTAACACTGATCCATAAATGGTGTATTTGTTTATTCTGCCGGCTGGTACCACTTTAATAAGAACATTTCTCTTTTTAGTTGTGGACACCAATCTGATCAGTGTCTGTATTCTTTTATAATTCCAAAGGTTACCGCAGAACTGTCAATTTTAATACGTTGTAAAAAGTTTATACAGGAAACTTATATTAATAATAAATCAAATATAAATACAACGGAACACAACACACACAAAAGTACAGTTTAACTCCAGGATGCAATAAAGCCCATGTTTGAAAGCATTGTGTTAATTAAATATTGTCCTGCTGTTACATGCAAATCTTACACTGTTATGCTCAGCGGCGCGGATGTCTTTGTGAATGTATCTGAAGGGAACCGACTGTCCTCAGAAACGTGTCGTTGGCATTTTAATTTTACCTGTAATTCCTGATAAAGCAGCATTTATGAGCGCAGAGCTGCTTTGTGTACAGCATTTCCCGGGAAACCGCAATATTTCAGCGCTTCTAAAGCATTTGCATTTCCAATAAGCCTTTCTTGCTGTTTGTGCTCAGATCAATGCAAATATCAACTCATGTTTTTAACGCAGCAAACACACAGTTGTAAATGAGAGAGAAGTTAATGTGCCTTCTAAAACTCTAAACAATTAAGACAGTAATATTTATACGTTTTAAATTAACATCATAATTTATATGCTTGATTTATCCCTTTTCATAAAAATGGTCTATAGCCTGAAATGCTGTTGTATAACATTTGTTTTTGTGAAAACCTGTATCTGAACTATAAATCGTGTAATTTTATGGCTCAGTACTGTATGTTACCATAGACATTGTCCAACCCCGCTCATTCTGTTCATTTTACTTGTGCAGCTCTTAAAATGGGTCGTAAATTGCCTTATTTATTTTTACAAATTCTGCAGATACCCTGTAAATAGTGAAATAAGATTCCTTCCTTCATATTTGTTGATATTTGTGTATTGAAAATATTTGTGATTGACATTTAAACTCCTGTCTGATTTTCTATATTTAACAAAAAAAAAAAAAAAAGTCTCTCTTTTTAATTTGGGCTAGTTAAATTAATTTTCGGGCTACCAAAATCTGAAGAGTACCTGCCCAAAGGGCTACCAGGGATTTTGAAGTTTTGCGAGCCCTAGATTTGTTTTTTAAATATAACTCAATGTGGTTTCTAGAGCAGCAATAATCATTTTTATAACTGCAAAGTCAATATATAAACTCTATGGCACTTGAAACTAATGTAAAATATCAGTAATGGTACTGGCTTTTTAAATCAACTTCAACTACAGTAGAACAATCACTTTGGATGAGTATGCTATTATTAATTTTTACCATTTTATTTTGTTAAATACGAGTTAGTAATTGCTAGCCAACGATAACCTGCTTTCCCCCCTCTGCATAGCTAACATTATACTTGTTGTTTTAGCTAACTAGTCAATAATATTTATTTAATTATTTTATAAAGGGCATATTTAACCAACAAACTTCATTTTGTCAGTATAACAACAACACTAACATGGAAAATGAAAAGTTGGAGTAAAAAACAACTGACAACTTCGATACTTTATGGTCATCTAATGTTGAGGAATTTAGCTATGCAAACTATAGCTTGTTCTTTCACCTTTACGTTTGATTTTCCAATATGGGCAATTATAAACTATTGGTTGCTGTTTGTTCACTTCAGTGAAATTGGGGGTTTAATGACATTTTTATAATGTTGCATGCATGTCTGTTAGTTTACATGGCAAATTTTGAGGTGTTTGGGTAGACTGTGGTTTCAATCTATGTTTGTTTACAGGTCTGCTGCTGTCCTTGATTGAGGCCAAAATCTATACCAAGACGATCATTAAAAAGTCTGAAGTGGGAGAGAATGGTCAAGTGATGGTGTGTATAGGAGACAAGTTGGTTGCACAGTACTTCTGTAATGCAGGGATCTGTTGGAATGAGACAAACACTGTGGGCCAACTGATAGAGCAATCAGGGAATTTGGTTTTGATCATGCAGAACATCAGTTCAATTGATCGGTTTGATGCATTCCACAATCAAAAACCAATTCTACGGAACTTCACTCTTGATGAAGGTGAGAATTTGAAAACCTGTTTGATTTTGATTGCGTTATGTTCAGAGTATAAGATACTACCCGCAGTTTACACACAAATACAAATATGAACTAATTAAAACAATGCAAGTAAACAGCTTCAGGTTTCTCAAGTAATTAAAGTAAACAGTCTAAGAGAAGTAAAAATATTCAGGTATTTATCACTAGTAGTAAATGTTTAGAAATGGGGGACACACACTTTTTAAAGATTTCTTAAAATAATTTTATTTTAGTATTAACTTACTACTGGTAGTTTTGAGATGATTAGCAATGTAAATAATATTTTAATGAATGAATCTCTCGACCTCTCCTTTGGTACAAAGTTCTCCCGACCTCTGCAGCACCTGACCTGACAGATGAAGATGTGACACTGAAACCAAGCATCACTCGGACAGGTACTGACCTCCTAAACTCAACATATAAAAACAGGATGTGCGACTATGAGGAATAATTACTTAAAAAAAATGTAGATCATTATGTAGGTAATCTTTAGCGACCTCTAGTGGGGGCTGCAAGCCTTAGGTTGGGAACTACTGTAATAATTTAAAGTTAAAGATATTAATATTAATAAGGTGAGTCTGCTAGACTTCTGTTTATTTGACGGTGATTTCACATTTCTTGTTTATACGAAGGATAAATACAAATAAAAGGTGAACATTTATTTGTACCATTTTTATTTCTAAAATATTATATAGTTTTATAGGAGGAGGTTTCATAGACTTGGCAAATTCATTTTTCAGAGGTTAGTACACACATCTGTTGTGGCCATTCTTGGCAATTTTTCCTGAGGCTTTTGAAAAAATATAGTTTCTATCAGTATCGGAATTTTATCGTATCTACTGAAATTAAGATAGGCTATAACCTGAGACTCAGAGCTAAATTACAGGAGGGTAGGCCACTTAACTTCAGAAAGATGGTTGCATCACAATGTTATTTTTAACACCGATTATGTTACTAAAATCTGTTGACTTTAGAGATCTTTGTTGTAGGGCTGGGCGATTTTTCCGATTTTGATTTATTTGAATTGAATGTTTTGCCATGACTTTATTTTTTATAAATCGAGGAATCATGATTTTGAATAGGAATATTGTCAAACGTTATAATTAAAAACTCTGACAATATGCCAGTGATAACAATAAAGAGAAAAATGTCGGCGCATGTGATTTTAATCACTCTGAGTATATGTACAGGTGCATCTCAATAAATTAGAATGTCGTGGAAAAGTTCATTTATTTCAGTAATTCAACTCAAATTGTGAAACTCGTGTATTAAATAAATTCAATGCACACAGACTGAAGTAGTTTAAGTCTTTAGTTCTTTTAATTGTGGTGATTTTGGCTCACATTTAACAAAAACCCACCAATTCACTATCTCAACAAATTAGAATATGGTGACATGCCAATCAGCTGATCGACTCAAAACACCTGCAAAGGTTTCCTGAGTCTTCAAAATGGTCTCAGTTTGGTTCACTAGGCTACACAATCATGGGGAAGACTGCTGATCTGACAGTTGTCCAGAAGACAATCATAGACACCCTTCACAAGGAGGGTAAGCCACAAACATTCATTGCCAAATAAGCTGGCTGTTCACAGAGTGCTGTATCCAAGCATGTTAACAGAAAGTTGAGTGGAAGGAAAAAGTGTGGAAGAAAAAGATGCACAACCAACTGAGAGAACCGCAGCCTTATGAGGATTGTCAAGCAAAATCCATTCAAGAATTTGGGTGAACTTCACAAGGAATGGACTGAGGCTGGGGTCAAGGCATCAAGAGCCACCACACACAGACGTGTCGAGGAATTTGGCTACAATTGTTGTATTCCTCTTGTTAAGCCACTCCTGAACCACAGACAACGTCAGAGGCGTCTTACCTGGTCTAAGGAGAAGAAGAACTGGACTGTTGCCCAGTGGTCCAAAGTCCTCTTTTCAGATGAGAGCAAGTTTTGTATTTCATTTGGAAACCAAGGTCCTAGAGTCTGGAGGAAGGGCGGAGAAGCTCATAGCCCAAGTTGCTTGAAGTCCAGTGTTAAATTTCCACAGTCTGTGATGATTTGGGGTGCAATGTCATCTGCTGGTGTTGGTCCATTGTGTTTTTTGACAACCAAAGTCACTGCACCCATTTACCAAGAAATTTTGGAGCACTTCATGCTTCCTTCTGCTGACCAGCATTTTAAAGATGCTGATTTCATTTTCCAGCAGGATTTGGCACCTTCCCACACTGCCAAAAGCACCAAAAGTTGGTTAAATGACCATGGTGTTGGTGTGCTTGACTGGCCAGAAACTCACCAGACCTGAACCCCATAGAGAATCTATGATGTATTGTCGAGGAAAATGAGAAACAAGAGACCAAAAAATGCAGATGAGCTGAAGGCCACTGTCAAAGAAACCTGGGCTTCCATACCACCTCAGCAGTGCCACAAACTGATCACCTCCATGCTACGCCGAAGTGAGGCAGTAATTAAAGCAAAAGGAGCCCCTACCAAGTATTGAGTACATATACAGTAAATAAACATACTTTCCAGAAGGCCAACAATTCACTAAAAATGTTTTATTTTTTATTTTTATTGGTCTTATGAAGTATTCTAATTTGTTGAGATGGTGAATTGGTGGCTTCTTTTTTTTTTTTAGTATTAAGTTGAAGTACTGGTACTTTTGAGATGATTTGCGATGTAAATAATATTTTAATTAATCTCTCGACCTCTCCTTTGGTACAAAGTTCTCCGGACCTCTGCAGCACCTGACCTGACAGATGGAGGACTGAACCCAAGCATCACTCCGACAGGTACTGACCGCCTAAATTCAACATATAAAAACAGGATGTGTGATTGAGGAATAATTACTTCAAAATGTAGATCAATATGTAGGTGTGAGGTGAGGTTATTATAGTTAATTAAAACTAAAACCGTAAACATTTTTATTACTTGAAATAAAGTGAACATTAACTGAAATAAAATGAATGAACTTTTTTTTTTTTCAGCTAGTTCTCATTTCATTTAGTTTAACTTCATGTACTATGAAACAAAAACTTAATAAAAAAAAGTGTAAAAAACTAAAAATATTATTAAAAGAAAATGTATATAAATGTATAACTAATAAAATGGACAAAAACACAAAATGAAAAATTGAAACTAGAAAAATTAATTCCAACTAACAATAAAAAATTATAGTATCTTGGTGAAATAACACTATTGCCAGGTTCTAAATGAACTATCTTAATGAACACCTCACATTATAGCTCACATGCTAGTGATTGTAACCTGTCCCATAGGTTGCCGACCTTATATTGTTATGGTTTGCATTATTACAAAGAGTTGGGCGGTATATCGAGTTTGTACGATATATCGATTATAGTCTTTATAAACGATACGATATAAGGCAATACCGTTTATACCGCTATACAGTAGTTTGAAACGAGCGCATCTGAAATTATAGTGGAGGACACAGACTGAGCTGCCGCAGAGAAAGTGCATAATACAATTTGTTCTAAACGTGACAAACTTTATATAAAGGGCTTAAAAAAAACAAAAAAACTTGTAAGATATAGAAGCCTATAGTTTAGTTTGAGTTTAAAACGGCTCTGACAGAAAGGTTCCGCTGACAGAGACTAGCGCTGTTTAGTGTGTTAGAGATGTGCTGTTTTCCTAAATGCATAACTTGCATTTCACAGGTATATTATCCATCTGTAAATGTCAGAAAGCCATGGAAATATTTCCATTTTGCTGTTAGAAGTGCATGACCCTTCTGCTTTGCGATTCTCCGCTAAACCAAAGAGTATAGAAGACCAAGAGGCAAAACTCTGCGTTTTGGGTAACAGCCACTAGGTGGCGCTTCGGTAGCATGGCCGCCATTTTGGGGTGAAAATTTGGGGTGAACGCAATGTTGGGCAATCCACTGCAAAAACTATCAGTGTGACAGAAAAAAATCTTGCCTTTCATAATTTTTTCAAAGACCCTGACAGGTGAATATTCACAAAAGTGTAAAAAATATTGTGTTTTGAAGTCTTATGTACCTGCTAACTTTTTGTGATCAACTTTTTTTTTTTTTTTTAACTCAACAAAACATCCACACAAACAAACAACAGGGGGAGTGAAACCAACAGACACCATAACAATTTCAATTTGCAGCAAAAAGGACAAAACAGAATTCACATGAATCCACAGACCGACAACAATTGGACATTCCCAAAACATGTGGAGAAAAGTACCTGCTGATACAGTGTTACAGATATGACAGTTATAGGTTGATTGCAGTTTCATTTTAAACCTCTTGTAAGGAGTTATGTATGCTCAATGGATGACTTTGAAGTGAATAAGACGATGAGCAAAGATTTTAGAAGTTAAGATCAGATTAGACCACACCCTCTCCCAGTCGACCAATAAATCAAAATCTGTTAATTCACGATTCCAGATAGATTTAATAGAGAGAGACTTTGCAGTGTGATCATTAAGTTTACTATATATTAAAGAAACAGATGGCTGACCAGAGGGTGGCGCGATCCAATCCCATATAGGATGAGAAGAAATAGGGATGCCCAGGGAACTCCATAGGCCTTGAGAGCAGAACGTAACTGAAAAAAGACTAAATATGATGATGCTGGTAAACAAAACTTAGTTCTTAGTTCTTGAAGTGAGCAGAGTCCCTGGTTATCATACAAGTCACCGCATGTGTTTCTGCCCAACGTAGACCAAGAGGGCTGGACAAATGGCCGATTTCAACATAAAAAATTAAAGTTGTGCCATAAGGGTGTGTTGTTACAAAATTTGAAAGGTCCTCCCATCAGATGTTCCACCCTTTTTAGAAAAAAACGTGAAGTCCTTGGATGTAGTGTTCTGGATTCTCCAAAGATCGATTACATTAAGTTCAGTGATAAATTTATTCAACAGCGTAGAGGATGTGTTAGCTGTAGTATCAGGGTGAGATTTATCCAGTGCAGGATTTAAAACGGCATTAAAATCAGACCCATCACTAAAGGACAATCCATCTGCTCCAGCAATATATTGGAAATATTCGTGAAAAGTAAATGGAGACCAGTGCTAACCTGTCATTTGTTTTTATACGCTGTAAAATACATAATCTACCTTCATCATCATTCCCGGTATGTTCAATAGTTAAATGTAACTTCCTATCAACTAAGATAAGCACCCCCTTAGTTTTATTACGAGCACAAGAGAAGGCTGCCAGTTTGTAATACTTGTTTTGAAAACGTGCCACATCGCATTTTAACTGAGACTCTTGTATCAAGGCACAGGAATCAATTTACGGTGCAAATATTCTAATATCCGGGTACGCTTAATAGGAGAATTTAGGCCATTCACATTCAATAAGATATTCAGAACATGCATTGTGTGCTCGCAATGCCAAGATTCTAAGTTAAGAGAAACAAAAGCAATGCCATACTGCCAGTGACATGTAAACATTAGTATGTATCCTGGATACCAATCCACCTAGATGCATAGTCCTTTTAAAAGAAAAGCAGAATAAATAAAAGTATTGATGTCTGTTGAAAGGCATAGAAAAAAAAAAAAGCAAAAAACAAGGAACGGCAAACAACTGTGTATAAAAACCAAAGCGGACCTCATTTGCGGACATTTTCGAGAGTGTAGGTCTGCATAAACGGCAGAAACAAATGTTGACGCGTGACCAGTCCACTTCAACGCAAGACTTGTCCCCAAAAGGCCCACTGATGAGAGTACGCGGCCAATTGGAGTTTTTCCTTCCGTCATACACGCGATGGGCCCGGTTAATCTTGATGTCACGGCCTTTCAGGGAAGGGATCCACTTGGAAAGATTAAGCTCTGAGGAAGCCAGCTGTATCGGAGCCTTCCGCCCCCTCCGACAACCCCACCAGTCATAAGTTATTTCTCCTGCTCTTATCTTCAATGTCCGTCAATTTTTCGGTGAGTTGCTCCAGCTGATTTCTCAAGTTTGTGACTGTCCTCCTATCCTCACATGCAGCTGCTTGAACGGAATCGACCCGGTCACGTGTCTGTTTCGCCGCGATGGCTAGCTTTTCAACTTCTGCTTTTAGCTCTTTTACAGAATCATTGGTCGTTCGTATATCCAAATGTAGATCACGGAGTGCTGGGGTCAGTACAGAGTCTATCGCATCTCTTACAGTCGAAGCCACTACCGAATCGAGAGTACTTTGTTGCTCTTTAAGCGCTAGCTTGATACCGTTAGCTATAGCAGCGTTGAGATCCTCTCTGGAGATGGTGGAATCTTTTATTTATTTTTTAATATATTTATTGGCGATTGTTCACTCTCTCTTTTCGGCTGTCCTTGACTGCTGGTGCGCTCATAGTGAGCTAAATAAAGAGTGGTTCAAAACTTACTGACAGTATATACAGGTGCTGGTCATATAATTAGAATATCATCAAAAAGTTGATTTATTTCACTAATTCCATTCAAAAAGTGAAACTTGTATATTATATTCATTCATTACACACAGACTGATATATTTCAAATGTTTATTTCTTTTAATTTTGATGATTAGAGCTTACAGCTCATGAAAGTCAAAAATCAGTATCTCAAAATATTAGAATATTTACATTTGAGTTTGAATAAATGACCATCCCTACAGTATAAATTCTAGGTATCTCTTGTTCTTTGAAACCACAATAATGGGGAAGACTGCTGACTTGGCAATGATCCAGAAGATGAACATTGACACCCTCCACAAAGAGGGTAAGTCACAGAAGGTCATTACTGAAAGGTGGGGCTGTTTACAGAGTGCTGTATCAAAGCATATTAAATGCAAAGTTGACTGGAAGGAAGAATTTGGGTAGGAAAAGGTGCACAAGCAACAGGGATGACCGCAAGCTTGAGAATACAGTCAAGCAAAGCCGATTCAAACACTTGGGAGAGCTTCACAAGGAGAGAACTGAAGCTGGAGTCAGTGCATCAAGAGTCACCACGCTCAGACGTCTTCAGGAAAAGGGCTACCAAACCACTTCTGAACCAGAGACAACGTCAGAAGCGTCTTAACTGGGCTGTGGAGAAAAAGAACTGTTGCTTAGTGGTCCAAAGTCCTCTTTTCAGATGAAAGTAAATTTTACATTTCATTTGGAATCAAGGTCCCAGAGTCTGAAGGAAGAGTGGAGAGGCACAGAATCCATGTTGCTTGAAGTCCAGTGTGAAGTTTCCACAGTCTGTGATGATTTGGGCTGCCATGTCATCTGCTGGTGTTGGTCCACTGTTTTCTGATGTCTGCAGTCAACGCAGCCATCTACCAGGAAATTTTAGAGCACTTCATGCTTCCTTCTGTTGACAAGCATCATGGAGATGCCGATTTCATTTTCCAGCAGAACTTGGCACCTGCCCACACTGCCAAAGGTACCAAAAGCTTGTTCAATGACCATAGTGTTACTGTGCTTGTTTGGCCTGCAAACTCGCCTGACCTGAACCCCAAAGAGAATCTATGGGGTATTGTCAAGAGGAAGTTGAGAGACATCAGACCCAACAATGCAGATGAGCTCTCATAACACCTGAGCAGTGCCACAGACTGATCGACTCCATGCCACGCCGCATTGCTGCAGTAATTCAGGCAAAAGGAGCCCCAACTAAGTATAGAATGCTGTACATGCTTATACTTTTCATTTTCATACTTTTCAGTTGGCCAAGATTTCTAAAAATCCTTTCTTTGTATTGGTCTTAAGTAATATTCTAATATTTTGAGATACTGATTTTTGACTTTCATGAGCTGTAAGCTCTAATCATCACAATTAAAAGAAATAAACATTTGAAATATATCAGTCTGTGTGTAATGAATGAATATGATATACAAGTTTCACTTTTTGAATGGAATTAGTGAAATAAATCAACTTTTTGATGATATTCTAATTATATGACCAGCACCTGTATACAATTTCTGACGAAGGGTCATGTCATCTGCACTGCACCTGCTAACTTTAACTGTTTTTAGTCTAATTGTAAACTTAAATCCTTTTAGGAACTGCAGGTCCTAGCCATAGAAAGCATAATTATGATTTATATGGATGACACTAATTTATAATGATCGTACGCAACTTTACACATTTACAATTACTTAATTATATTATTATTTACTATTACTCCACTTGGTCTGAAATATATATTGTACGTTTTAATCCCCTGGAACACACTACAAACATGATGATCTAGAACATGATGCGTTGCTGTGTCTGTCATAAACAATTTTGGAGAAAGTGGCTGTACATGTGTTTTTTTTTTTTACAGTCTTCCTTTAACGGACATTAATATAAGACAATGCTGCAAAAACAGTTTACTGCTAAGCTGTTATATTCCTGTTATATATTTATTGTCCAACATTACAAATTTTTCTGTCATTAATTTAATTAATTTCATATGTTGGTATTAATTCAGTGTTTATAATGCTAACATTTAGGCTTAGTTCACACTGCAGGTCTTAATGCTCAGATCGGATTTTTGCTGAAATCCGAATTATTATTATTATTATTATTATTATTTTTATTATTATTTTTTTTTTTTGCGCTGTTGTTCACATTGTCATTTAAATGCAACTGCCATCAGTCTCATGTGTGAACCGTATACGGCGCAGAAGACGACGTGATGCCAGATGCAGCGCACTGTGTTTGCGGAAATAAAAATGGATGCTGCTCGTGTTTAGCAATTTTTAAATTAATGTGCAATCGGAGCCTAAATAACGAAGTGATAAGAATAAGAATATTAAGAAGGAGAGCACGATTTCCTCCAGCGCAGAATTGTGACATCTGTCGCATTTCAATGACGTAAAAATCAGTTCAGACAGAAGTTGCATTGCAAAACATCGGATATGTATCCGATTTAAGACCACATATGAAAGTGGCCTGGGCCTGATTTGAAAAAATCGGATTTGTGCTGTTCAGACTGTCATAAGAAAATCAGATATGGGTCACATTTGGGCAAAAAGTCGGATTTGGGCCACTTTAGCCTGCAGTGTGAACCTAGTCTTATTTTCAGCCGAAACTGACATGGTTTCTAGAGAGCAAAAGGTTTTGTGAAAAGAAAAAAAAATATATATTAATAAATAAATTAAAAAATGTAAGACTTTAAAATAAAGTCTGTAAAATAAACTGTTAAAATGATTTGATGATCACTAGTCTAGTGATTGTACGTTATTGTCATCGTTCAGGCTGTATTTCAGCTTTAACACTAGAAGCGCCAGAATTCCAAAACTACTAGAACAGCCGTGAGCGGTCATTTTGACCGCTATATTATAAACTCTATAATCTCTAAATAAATTGCCCAAATGAGAGATTAATGTATTAACTGTGTTAGGATATCTTTAAAAAAACAAATAACACCAACATGTAGACTTTTTATTTAGTTAAAAATGATAATTATAAATTTAGAAATATTCGCATCATTTCATAGTAAAATGTAATTATTGCATATTCAGTATTTCTCTGTATTTATTTTGCATGACTCAGAACAACAAAATAACATTTAAAATGATCTATTTGATTATGATTTTTTTTTTACAACATTTATGATACATTATAACACAGAACATAAGCTGGAAACAAAAGCTCTAAAGTTAAAAAGAGTCACGAACGAAGTTTGTAACCATAAAACAATTACGCTACAAATTTTATATTAAATAAATATATCTATATCATGCTCGGCTATTTAAGATTCACAGTCAACACAAGTTACTTCTGTTCTTCTCGCACAATTTCCACACACGGGTTTGTGGCATTTGCAACAGGTGTCGCGCGTTTTATTTTGTTTGCAGATTCTCCGCACTTGGCACTGTCTCCGTTTTGGTGTCAGTTGCGGGGGTTGATTGTGCTTTTGGTTGGGACCTTGTGTCAACTGCGATGCTGCCATTTTTCCCTCCATGAACTCCGCTCTCAGCTCCTCTGCCAGTCGCAGCAGGAACTTCCTCCGGGCAATATTGCTGCTGGTGCACTCCTTGAAGAGGATGTGGGCATTGATTCCAGCAAGGTCGAGGATGTTGTAAAATACAGCCACTGGCCATCTACGCTGCATCGCCTTTCACAGAGTATGCCCGTGCCATCTGATCTAGGACATCCACCCCATACTTGGTGTTGTTGTAATAGGTCACAGACTCTGGCTTTGCTTTCGGCCCATCGGTGATGCCCACGCTTGTGTGCACGGAGCTCAAAATGCACACATTCTTCCTCGGCTTTCCCTGGTATATCGTGAGCGTCGCATCCGCACATTGTAGCACTTTTGTGTTATACAACTCCGCTTGCTCTTTTGTGGAGGGGGGCAACTCGCGCTTACTTTTTCCCATAGTGCCAACCAGGCTGGTCTTCTTGGCCTGTAAGGCGGTGGCCAGTTTCAGTGAAGTGAAGAAACTATCCGTTGTAATATTTCTTCCCTTACCCAAAAATGGCTCCGCCAGTTTCAGCACCACACTCTCTCCCACGAGCTGACCTCTGCTCCATGCCTCTTCTTTACCCAGAAACGGAGCCCCGTTCAGCATGTATTTCGAACGGACATCAGCAGCCAGCCAAAATTTGATGCCAAATTTATCAGGCTTATTCCCTATGTACTGAAGAAATCTGCACCGGGCCTTGGTGGGGAACAGCTGCTCATCTATGGTTATGTCGGCACCGGGCTTGTAACAGGCTATGCTGTTCTGAATAAACTTGTTCCAAGTGGCCGATACCAGGGCAAACCTGTCATCCTGCAGACACACACGTCGGGTTTCTTTTTTATCGAACCGCAGGAATCTCATTATCTCCCTGAAGCGATTTCTGGCTATGGTTTCTTTGAAAAACGGGAAGCCCCATTTCTCCGACCAAAGGCTCCCCAAATCCATGTTCTTCGCACCCTGTGCTCCACGGATATATAACAGAGCTATGAAGGCTTTCAGTTCAGCCACTGTCAGGTCCCATGAGCTGTCACCACGGTGCTGATGTGCCTCAGACACAGTGCAGTCCCTGATGTGTTTCAACATGCCATCGTCAAACAAACACAGAAAGGCAGTGAGCACATCTTCGATGTTGCGCTTCGCGTGCGCGGTGGGACCGGCAGCTTCAGTCAGAACATTTTGGCTCTGCCTTCTCCCTGGACGTTCAGTTGACTGAAGGATGGTCCACACCGTCCCATCATTTCCCTTTTCCACAGCCACCTCCGGCCGAGATGACTCTAAGGGCGGGCTGAGCACTCCAGCTGGCTCAAGTGCAGGTACTGGTTCGGGAAGGCCTAGGACAACAATATAACACTAATAAGAATAATAATAATAACAACAAAAATACAATGATAATATTCTAATAATAATAACAATACCAATTACGTAAGAATGATAGTAATATTCTAATAATAATAATAATATGAACAGCAGAACTAGTAAATATGGGCATCCAAGTTTACCTGGAACGTCAGCTGTGAACGGAACATCTGTTTCCCTAATCTCCGAGGAAGATAGCCGCCTCTTTTTCTTTTTACGGACTCTGACTCACTCTCTGATGAGGATGAACTGTTATCTTGCACCCAGGAAAGGTCGCTGTCACTTTCCACCTCAGACAGCGCCCCTGCATCAGAGTCATCACTGTCCAGATTGTGAAGCATTTCCAAGGCCATGGCAAAAGTAATATTTCTCTTCATTCTATTATTTGTATTAGACATTTTCTAAACGCTCCCTATAAACTCTTTATAAATCTATTTTTTAAAAGGCAATAATAATTTGTAGTCCAAGAATTTGTATTTATAATCAAATGAGCATATGCTAATAGTACTGGAGACGCTGACAGAGACAATAAACCGCGGGAAAGAACAATAGAATCGCGCGAGATTTAAAGCGGTCAATATGACCGTTATGGCTTTAATAGGTAGAAATGCTCATATTTTTTTGCCTTTTATGTAATTTATATAAAATCTATTGTAAGTAAAAATAGAAACACTTTTAGGAAAAGTCACAAACCAGCAAGATTGTATTTTTTTATTCAACAAAGTTATTGTACATATACATTTCAAAACGGTCATTTTGACCGTCATGGCAGTTCTAGTGTTAATGCACGTGTTTTTTTTTTTATTTTTATTTTTTAAACAAAGCAGCTGATGTTTGCCATAGCGACAGCTAGAAGGTAGTGGAGTGCCGAGTCACTTTCACCCCAAAATGGCGGAAGCGCAGGGCTGCTGCAGGGCACTGCTGTTGCAGTGGAACGTTCTACAGAGTTTCGCCTCTTGCTCTTCTATACTCTTTGGCTAAACTTCACAGACTTCATTGAACGAGCGCCACCGTACGCATGCGCGCCAAACAGATGCGCAATGTAACAGGAGCGCAATAATTCTGACTAAAAATATACATTTTGCTGAAATATTTGTAGTTGGACAATAAATGTGACCCATGTAGAATTTTAAACCTACAAGTATTTGTATGATAGCACTTAACTATATAGTGACTATAATGGGTAATCAAAAGAGCCTTTTTACTAGTCTGTGCTTTTTTTAAATTTTTTTTATTATTATTACTTTCATTTTTAGTTTAGTAAATTTAACTTCTGCTTTAAAAGCATTATTTTTGTTTTTAGACTGCAAAGTTACAATGTTAGAATGTAATGTGATTTTAAGCCTTTTTTTAACATAATGTGCCTGTGGTTACATTCACTTTATTTGTTTCATCCAAATAGAAAAGTGTAGAAAATGCCAAGAATTTTTGCTCATATCGCCCAGCCCTACAAAGAGTACAATGATCAATTATAGTCTGAAATCCAATAGTTTTTGTAAATATTTTGATGAATCTATCTCTCCATCTCTCTTGTTTTGATTTATTGTCTTTTATTTACTGTTGTTTGTTAGTGTGTGATGTGCTAAAATTGACACAGTTGACTTTGACTGTTTCTCCTATGTTCTTGGTACATAGTTCCCCCGACCTCCACAACACCTACTCTGGCTGAAGAAGCACTCAACCAAAGACATTTAGGTACTGTACATCTAAACTCAGCATCTGAACCACTTAATTGTAGATTTTTATGGTCATGCTTAATGTATAGGAGGCCATAATTGGTTTAGAGGTTATATACTATTATCATGGCCCGTCAGCTGAGAAAATCAAGTATTATTGTTAATTATGATAACTTAGAAGTTATGCAGAAGGTGTTTGATTTTTGTTCCTCTTGTAACTTACAGAGCCACGCAACAAGACTGGCACTACTAAAGCACTCATTGTAGTAGCTCTAGCTCTAGCAGCTGTAGTGGTTCTAGTGGCAATAAGACTAGATTTAAAATCTGGACGAAATGGAAGAATTGCAAGGGCCATCGCATTTTTTAGAAGGGTAAGTATTACCAAAGGAAAATGGTTGACATTTGTTGATTTGTTATTGTGGACTGCCAAAAATGTTTATTATTAGACCTTTATGATCCAATACTTGGATAAGCGTTCTGAAGTCATGTGATGAATGAACCTGTACACAGAGTACACACACTGACTGTCCTGACATTAAGGACTGTAAGGAGATGGACCAATGAAGCAGAACGGGAATTAACATGCCTGCTTCGACTGCACTGATTGGAGTGTTTCTGAAGCTGCTGCCACTGATATGGATGAGCTCACAGAGACAGTAACATCAATAGTTTCTGTGAGGATATATTCATCCCTACCAGGATCCACTTAACATACAACAATGACAAATCACGCTTTACAGCAAAACTCAAGACCGTCAGTCCAAAGAAGATGCCTACAGAAGTAGGGACAGAATCTTAGGGTGTATTCACACCTGTCTTGTTTGGTTCGATTGAAACAAACTTAAGTTTGTTTCCCCTCTTGGTGCGGACCTTTTGGGCAGGTGTGAATACAGCAATCGCACTCGGGTGCGCACCAAACAACCGCACCGAGACCCAGCTGAAGAGGTGGTCTCGGTCCGCTTCCAAACGAACTCTGGTACGGTCCGTTTAAGATGTGAATATGAACTGGCCTCGATCCGACCCAATTGCAGAAAGCACGCTCAGAAACGCACAGCTCACACATATAGTGCTGTTGTTTGCATTTCAATCGCTTAAATCACTTTTTTAAACCGCAATGCTTAAACGCGTGCAAATGAGTTTTCGTGACCATAGCGCCCACAGCAACGTGACATGAGCACACTAAATAGGCTAAAGCTTGCTGCAAAGCCCCAGCAAAAGTTACAATGAATGTGTCTGGGGGAAATAGTAAAGAGATATTCGAATTATTAATAAACTAGTGTTTTCTGAGTCAGTGTCACAAAGATGAAGTTAAAAATCCTGACTCGCCATCTACTCATCAGATGCTTCTTTAGAAAGAAATGCATCTTTACGGATTATATTGAGAGCTTTTGTTTTGGATATGAATTTAGTAATTCAAAGCTTTCTATAGATGTATTCATGTCTGTAAGGAAAATATTCACTGAGTTTCGGTTCATTTTGGTAAAGCACTACGTTTTCTTGATATTGTGAGTGCACCCAAATAAAAATAGACCCTTTACAGTTCCGAACAATGTATTATTCTTACCTTTTATGAGCAACAATTACGGCGTGTTTGTTTCCACTGATGTCCTGAAGCACGCTTCAACTTCCACTCTCCACACAAATGATTGGATATGCGCCTAATAGCGCACATTTATCTAGGTTAAATGTTTAAACTAACATGTTGATATGCTTTAAGTATTTTATATCTATAGATTTTATTTTCGGCAAGTCGTAATTGCATCATATGACATTCTCATTTGATGCTCATAATTTTCTTCATATTGCGTTAGTATCTCCATAACAGCAAATCAAAAAAATAAATAAAAATTGCGCTACGAAAGATCTCCATGATTAGCCTGTTTTTGCACTTCCTGTTTTCCCTGCTTGAGAATTTCTGTCCAATGAATGGATGACCTTGGCACACGTGTGGTTTTGTTTACAATTTCTGGCTCACTTGCAAAAATGGCAGTGTGAAAGCGAACTGCACCAAACAAACAAAAAATCAACATTGTATTTGGTCCGGACCAAAGCAAGTAAACTAGCGGACTTTCCTGGTGTGAATCAGGAATCAGAACCCTTAAACAGGCCAAAAACGCTCTGACAAAAGAGTGGGTAAGAAAACCTATTCTGAAAAGCTGAAAAAAGTCTTCAGCCAATGGCCCAGCATCAGTGTGCAAAGGCCTAAAAGACTTAAAGCCTCTTCTTGCTTTAACTGCTCCACCATCATCTCCATCCCAAAGAAACCCAAAATCACAGGACTGAATGACTACAAACTAGGGATGCTCCGATCGCAATTTCTGATCGCAGTTTCTGAAGCGGCTCTCCGCGCTGCTTAGCTAAAAAGTCTTTTGTGAGTTGTCACAGCGTGGAGGATGGAACAAAACCTTGTCGGAGCCGTAAGGGGTACCGTAACGGTAACAAAATACGTTGATCGTGGGCTGCTTTTAAATGAACATTTATTTATGAAACACAAATATCTTCTTTGGCCATATTAGCCCACTCAATAGCATTAACACAGGCTTTACTCCTTTCAAACTTTATCTGGAATGTCACCGTTTCTGTCACTGCAACTTCCCAATCAGGTGAAAGCACACAAATGAAATCGTCTGCCTGATGAAAAATGTATTTAAAAAAAATTAGTTAGTATTTGCATCATTTATGATTTTATCCACCCGCAAATAATCAGAATGCATTTTTTTTATTATCTGACCCAGGGATTATCCACATCACCCATGGATAAACCGTGATTGAACTACTAATTTTGTTCTTTCAGTAGTTTAAATGTCTAGTACTTTTTCCTCTTCAGTCTTATTGGACAGCATTAAACCTTATGAGTTACATTAGACTTCTCCATGTTGGAGTTTAAATGTTTCTATTTATTTTGTCCTCTCTCTAACATACATAACATGGATAATCAAAACGTTCTCATCTTGAGCGGAAAAGAAAGATAACGGTTTCAAAGTTTAAATTTCAACCTAGCCATCTAACAACAATTTTTTATATGTATATATGTTCTTAGCCTACAGATTAATAACACTAAATGTAGATCAGAAACATCTTGTCACATCTGGTTTGAATACTCAGTCACAGGTTATAGATAGATAAATATAGATGGAAAGAAAAATAACTATATTTGCAGCATTGTTGTTTTCTGCTGTGTTTTAATGAAAGTAATCTATAATTTTCTGTTTCTGTTGTTGTTAGAATAACCGCGTCATTGCAGCTCTTAAACTTGGCGCGTCCAGAGAGAGAGAGAAAGGGTACGGCTGAATAAAATGCGTTTGGCTTTAGATAAAAAATATTAGAGGATATAGCATATGTTATGCATAAACACCATTTCAAATGAATATTAAAATGTTCACTGTATAAGAAATATTTTTTGTGATCATTTATATAACATTATTACATATGTTACATAAAGCTTGAAGCATCAGAATCGGCATCGGTATCGGCCGATCACCATGACAAGAAATCAGTACTCTGTATCGGCTGCAAAAATCCTGATCTGAGCATCCCTACTACAAACCTATTGCTTTAACGTCTGTGGTCTTGAAGTCATTTAAAAGGCTGGTTCTGGCTTATCTGAAGGACATCACTGGACCCTTACCGGACCACCTGCAGTTTGCTTACTGAGCAAACAGATCTGTGGGTGATGCAGTCAACATGGAACTGCATTATATCCTACAACATCTGGACAAATCAGGGACATGTGTGAGAATCCTATTTGTGGACTTCAGCTTGGCTTTTAACACCATCCCTGCTCTTCTCCTGTCCAAACTCCCCCATCTCTCTGTTCCTAGCTCTATCTGTCAATGGATCACCAGCTTTCTAAAAGATAGGCAGCAGCTAGTGAGGCTGTGGACTTTGACAAGGCATTAAAATAATAATGATGATAATAATAATAATAAACATGGGGCTGAATAATCCTAAAATCAGTAATAAAAAAAGCTTTTAGACCATGTGTTTTAGCTTCAAGGTAATCTGCATTCTGTTATTAATATATCATAGGACTTAAGATGGCTCTGTTTTAAATGGTTTTTAAATTTGATTGCTTTTTTTTTTGGTGTTGTTTTTTAACAGGGATGTTGTGACCCAGTGCCAAACCAGCATGACGGAAATTCTGTGGAAATGCAGTCCCTGGCAGGTGTGTAGATTAAGCAGTTGTGAATTACTTGTCAGGGGTGTAAAATACCTGTTGCACCATCTTAAATTATGTACAGCTGTGGCCTTCATAGACAATGCACATCCATGCTGACCCATTCCAAAATCATTAGTTAATGTCCGAAGTAACAATTAATTTACATACATGTATCCTAAAAAGCAGTCCTGTCTGAACTTTACACCTACCAAGGCATAAGGCTTTGTCTCAGTTTTGCTTTTGCGGCTTGACTGTGCAACAGATATTAATTCTACGTAGGAACATTTTATGTCCAGCCTAGTCTCACAACCACGTGTTTACTCAGCTGGTGTTGATGTTCAAAATGTTTTACTTGCCTAGGGCATCACTAATAAGTCCATAATTCTACATATAACATAGTCGCAAAATGCTGAATACAACAATTACATTTTTTTTTTTTTCTTAAAAAAACTGAATGCATTAACGTGTTAACTACAAAACAGTAAGACATTTATAGAGCTTAAATATTTCAATTGATTGATAGTTTGCTATTTTTTTTTTCGGTTGCACTTTACAGTACGTGTAATTTCATGTACTTGCAGTGTACTTGCCTAAGAAAGTTCTGGTAATATAAGGTAACTTCATCTGGTAGGTTTAGGGGTAGGCTCAGGGTTAGTATAGTTATTACAGAGTTATTGTAATTACCATAGTATGTACATGAGGAACAGGACTGTAAAATAAAGTACTACCTTTTTTCATTACAGCTCCAGTGTAGGTGGACATGGGTCATTTGGCCCAGAATGATGTCCTCCCCTCCATGGAATCAGTGCAATGTGCCAAGAACTGCATGGAGTGAAGAACAACACTGGTTTTTGGTCCTATAATCATGTGCAATAGTTTACAAGTTTGACATGACTGATATATCAGGATTATTGTACTATAACTTATTGAGTATGTATTTCTATTTATTTTATTTATGTACAATTTAAAATTAGCTTTACAAGTAATGGGGGTTTTTGTCTACCCTCATTGTTTCTAATGAAGGATGCAAGTTAAAGTATGCTATGTGTACAAATTCTGTCCTCCATTTTGGAGGCAGTACTTGTTATTACTCTTAGGCCCTGATTTGCTAAGACCTCAACTAAAGGTTACTAATTGGCTTGCACAATTGAACTAATCAGTCTAATTGCATGTACCATTGTGTGCGTATTTCAGGTGATTTTTCATCAGGGGTTTTTTCATAAACATGAAATGTGTAGTCTGCACTAGGCTATGTTAGTAGATCAGCACACTTTTTTTTGTGGCTGCTAATTTAAGTTTTTATAACCGCAAACTATTAGTAAGTTGGGGCCAACGTGACAAACAAAATGAAGTGTTTCTAAGTACAGTATTTATCTTAGAAACGGTGCACACTGGGTCAATGCAGTGTTTTGAACTTGAATATGTTCTAAACGTTTTTGCTTTTAATTTGTACTTCGAGAAAGAAATCTCTAGAGGTTGATTGATAAAGGTTTTGTTTTATTTATTTTTTTTTACAACCAATACCGATTATTTTTGTTTTTTTCCCCCCCAGTTTTGCATACTGGTAGCAACTGTTATGATTCTGTCCCAAATGTACATTATAAGGGGTGGATACTTAAGGGAGTTGGGAAACACTGACCTAAAGCAAACAGTCAGAAAACAGAAAACTACAAATAAAGTCTACAAATAAAATAAATAGAAATAAAAAAATAGGTCTTTATTATGCCACAGTTATAATCAGAGGTGGAAAGCACCCTGAAAAAAGCATTACTTTTTAAATGTCTACAAGTAATCTACTGATATTTGATCATTTTATTCAAGTTCGCTACTGTAGCTATTGTTATTATAACTCAACCTTAGCTACTGTAAACAGCTACTGTTATTATTCCAAATCAACTTGTAGCTACATTAACTAACTGTAGCTATTGCTATTATTCGAACTCAATCGTAGCTGCTGTTATGATTCTAACAGAACTGTAGCTACACTCCTGACTCTTCAAGTTTGTGTTCTCCATAGATTTGTTGACATAACCGTAATGCAATACTAAAGACATGGAGAGTACATGTAGTACTTTTATTAGCTTTTTTAAAACCTGCAGTAAAAATGTGGTTTCCCATGCTTTTTAAACTGCTATTTTATTTTATTTTTTTGCATACAACTGAAACTTGAATATCCAATCCAGTTTTTTTTTCATGTTGTTTTATTTGTCTTCAATCCACTTTCATGTTTCAGAGTTCAGTATGATAGACTTTTTCCCATTTTGTGGGACACAGTGTGGTTGCAATAACCAGTTCTTTAGTATCACTGCCAACTTTATTCAGTGATACCGTTTACTTGGCTTGAATCTGCCTCTCCATATTGTGCCATCAGGGCTATTTTCTCGCCAGTTTTTCTACTATTTGTAACTGTATTTTAAATATCAGAAAAGTATTTTAATATAAAAGATTTTTAATAAATGGTAAACTATTGCACATGTTAAATGTTACATTTTGTAAACTGATGTTTCAAGATACTTTTGTTTGTAAATGTGAAAATATCATGCCATGAAGTGATCAAATATCAATCAAATGAGCAAATGTCTCTGTAGCTTTTCTCAGCTGTACTTCATTTATTCCACTTCATCAGCGGTTCAGTGAGTAGCACCTTACAGCACAGTCTCTGTGGTGTTTGCATGTTCTCCCTGTGTTTGCGTGAGTTTCCTGAGTGTGAGTAATTTTCCCCCCACAACTCAAATACATGAAGGACATGTTTAATCTTATATTGTGTGTTGTCTTTCTTTGGGAGCTTGAAATCCCCTTGTCTTAGAATGTCAGAGACAATGACTGAGAAAGGTATGACTAAAGATTATTCAGTAAACTTTTACCTTTATTCTGTTTCCTGTTTCCCCTGTTTCTAATATGCCAGTGTTTACTGCTTTGCATAGCAGACTAAAATCTGATGTTTCCTGACAGAGAAGCAGCAATCGGTTTAGAAATGACTCGGATCAAACACAAGCAGTCAACATGCAGAATTTATTGGCCTGGTTTCACAGACAGGGCTTACACTAAACCAGGATTAGGCCATAGTCCGGTTAGGGCATTAAAGTAATTTTTATAAACATGCTTAGAAAAAAAAAATTACTGGTGTGCATTTTGAGACAAGATCAGTCAGTGCAAGTTTATTTCAGTTGAAACAGCTCAGATTTACATTTTAGTCTAGAACTAGGCTTAAGCCTTGTCTGGGATACTGGGGGAAAGTATTCTTTCCATTGTAATGGTTTGGTTAAAAAAAAAAATCAATCGGCATATCAGAAATGTTAAAAATTGTATTAAAGAAGGGAAAAACTTAAGCAACTTGACAGTAGTAAATAAAAAGTTAATACAAAAACTCTATATTAAAACATCTTTTTATTCACTTTTTCATGTTACGGTATAATTTCTAGTCCATACACTGGAACACCATGAAAACAGGTTTGATACGGGTTAAAAGCAGATTGGTTTAATGAAACGAACACTGGTAGAAAAAGACTTGTTAGTTCCACCGTAACATGATAAAGACATTTTAAAAAAGGTGATTTAATATAGTGTATATACGAAAGTAACAATGGAAATACAAATAAGTGGTTATATACTCCAGCATATGATATGATTTAGCAGTTCTGAATTCCTGAAACACAAAAGTAAAATGGTTTTAAAATTAAAAATGCAAGAGGAATACCATCTTGTTATAAATGTCAAAATGCATTTTGTGATATTTCATGAAAGTATCGCCATCACACAGATGAATCGCCTCTTCTCTGAGATGAGCAGAACCTCACATGCTTAACCAGAAATACAACAATCTACACCAAATCTAACAGAAACATCAGACCAGCCAGAACTAGATGGATCAGAGCCTCAGTGACACCACAACAATCCGGACAATCTGAAAGAGAAGACACTTATTTATAAACACCTTCTGTCTCATTAAATGTCTTTGTCTGTGGAGGCACAGCAGCTACACAAAGGTCATTGTGGCAGGAAGCTTTTTGTGGTATTTTTTTTCTTTTTCTTTGATGTACCTGACCAGGGGTGTCAAACTCAGTTCCTGGAGGGCCACAGCCCTGCAGAGTTTAGCTCCAACCCCACTTAAACACACCTGATCCAACTAATCACGTCCTTCAGGCTTATTTGGAAGTTACATGGTATGTGTGTTGGAGCAGGATTGGAACTAAACTCTGCAGGGCTGCGGCCCTCCAGGAACTGAGTTTGACACCCCTGTAGTAGACAGTTTGAAGGCAAAACAGGCTTTATTTTTCCTTGACTTTATAGGCTTAACTTATGGGCATTTTTGTCAAACTGTTTTTCTGCCTGCCTATCAATCCATCCATCCTTTTCACATTTCAGGTGATTTTAAAAAGCAGAAGGCATCATAGCTGTGTGAACTTCTATAATGGTGAATGGAAACAGCAAATACAATTTTTGCATTCCTGTTTGTTCCAAAAGCAAAAGAAAAACATCTGTGATAGCCTGTCTACGGCTTTACAAAAGAGGGGGGAAAATAAAAACAAACCTGACTGATTGATTGATTGCATTGGTCATGCAGAAGAAAGAAATGTGAAATTTACCATCACTCCCTTAGCTATTGTGTTAGAAAATTGTTATATAATATAATGACAAATTATTATAGCAGAGTATATTGTTATAAATATAATAAAAAAAAATTAAAATTAGCTATATTTATGACATTAATAACCGTGAAAATGTCACCGTATGTGAAAAAGGTCCATAGCAAAGTGCTATGAGTCTCTGGTTTAGCAGGACCAGGTGACAATAAAGTGAGCTGTACTCCTCTCGTCCTGCTCTGAAACATCAGCTGATAATCACTATTTATGAGCTCAGTGAATGAAGAAACACTCACCTGTAGATTGTCGGACAGTAACTGACGAGACCGCTGCTATGGACAATAGGAAACATGCTCATATTTTGTACTTTTTACATATCATATTAGTATTAATTAGAGATGAAACTTACCATATACATCAACGCTGAACTTTCGTTTTGAGATCTTTGTGTTAATAACAATGAATGCTTCAAACGGTCCCGATTCATTGGTCCTGATGTTTGAGATGGTTAGTACTCCAGTCTTTCGGTCCAGCTGGACTCTGCCACTGAATCTCTCATCATAACTGGTGTAAATTTTCCCTTGATATATCTGTGCGACTCGAGTGCTTAGATTGTCACGCTCGTAAGACCACAGTATTTGAACATCTTGCTTCAGTTCAGGAACTCCTGGATGTAGACGCAGGACATCTCCCTCCATCACTCGAACGCTTTCAGGTGCATCAGCCTGTCCACACACTGAGAACAGGGTTGATTTGGGTTAAAAAATGCAACAAATATGAAAAGTCACAGTGAGTGTCTTTTGTGTCCGCCAACTGCTTTTAGTACTACAGTAGGTTTTAAAAACACATCTGAGGGATGCATGGTTACATATGGTTTGACACTGCAGGGACGATCACTGTGGCCTTAATTTCATGTTGGATACAATGTTAGTGTCTTATGAACTGTTCTACAGCTGCGTGTGCGAAAATTGATTATAGTTCATTAACAAGCATGAAAAATATTGTTAAAAACCCCTTCCAATAAGATATGTGAAGTTTATTTGGATGTTACAAAATTATCTTTACAATACAGCTTCCTAAAAATAATTGAATAATTTATATATATATATATATATATATTTTTTTTTTTTTTTTTTTTTGCTGGGTTTATATGTATTTGTATACAGTATATAAAACTCACCCGCCACTTTATTAGGTACACCTGTTCAACTGCTCATTAACACAAATATATTATCAGCCATTCACATGGCAGAAACTCAATGCATTTAAGCTTGGTCATGAGGATTTGTTGAAGTTCAGAATCAGTATCAGAAGGGAAGAAAGATGATTTAAGTGACTTTGAATGTGGCATGGTTGTTGGTCCCAGATGGGCTGGTCTGAGATTTTCACACACAACCATCTGAGAATGGTCCGAAAAAGAGAAAATGTCCAGGGAGCGGCAGTTCTGTGGGCAAAAAAATGCTTTGTTTGATGCCAGAGGTCACAGGAGAATGGCCAGACCTGTTAAAGCTGATAGAAAGGTACCAGTAACTCGAATAATTACCCATTACAGCCGAGGTTGGCAGAAGAGCATTTACGAATGCAAAATTCATCAAACCTTGAAGCAGATGGGCAGCAGACCACACCAAGTCACACACTAAGGCTACAATTTGCACAAGCTAACTAAAATAATAGAAGACTGGAAAAAGGTTGCCTTGTCTGATGAGACTCAATTTCTGCTGTGACTTTTGTAAGGTACGGTGAGATTTTGGCATGAACAATATGAAAACATGGATCCATCCTGACTTGTATCAATGATTCAAGCTTCTGGTGAAGTAACGGTGTGGGAGATTTTTAAACACCACAGCCTATCTGAGTATTGTTGCTAAACCTGTCCATCCCTTTATGACCACAGTGTACCCATCTTGTGATGACTACTTTCAGCAGGATATTGTGCCACGTGGTAAAGCTCAAATCATCATCTTTTGTGAACATGACAGTGAGTTCAGTAAACTCAAACGGCCTCCACAGTCACCAGATCTCAATCCAATAGAGTTCCTTTGAGATGTGGTGGAACGGGAGATTCACATCATGGATGTGCAGCCAACAAATCTGCAGCTCTGAAGGCAAAAGAGGCTCAAAACCCAGCACTAGCAAGGTGTATCTAATAAATTAATAAAAAAGTATTCATTTTTCACATTTTACGATGTTATTGCCATATGTTAAACTGCTTTAAATGACTTTTTTTCCACTTGAGTCTACATTACATACACCATAATAATGATGAAAGAAAAAAAAGAAAGAAAATTGCTGCTTTAAAGTGAACAGGTTGTTAATTTAGAAAAGTTTTAAAATGCTACATTGACATTGATCCAAGAGATGATAATTATTATTATTATTAATTTTTTTAAGTAGATGCTGTTTAACAGTGCAGAAACCACAGGCAAGATACTTGAGGCAGGATGTGGTAATCGCAGTTGTCTAACTGTTATGTATCTTTCTGTGTAGCTATCAGTGTATCCAGATCTATAAGTCTATAAGGCTATAAGTCTCCAGATCTATACAGACAAGTATTATGTATGGACAACAAAAGGTACATGATGTGCATTTTAGGTACATGATGTGCATGAAGTGTGTGTAACTGATAAAAAATGAAGCAGTATTTTGATCTGCATTTTTACATTTTTAATAAACACAATAAACACTCTTTACTGTCTTTTACCGTCTACTTTTCAATATCTCAAGATTCATGTTTGTGTTTAACTCACAGCAGTTGAGTTTACAATGATGTTCTAAGATTTTAGCAATGATTTCATGTTATACAAATTGAATGCAGTGTTTAAAAATCCTTCATTGTGTTTGTGCCGCTCATGACAGCTGAGAGTGTCTCAGTGTTACACAGTGACCACAACCACTAAAAAAATAGAACAAAAAATACTCTGAAAGGCCTTACCTTCCAGACTGGTGAAAAACATGATGAAAACCCACATGCTGATGGACATTTAGAACAGGTATCAGATAATATAAGTGATGTTGTTTATCTTGATGATGCACCTGGAGCTCGAGCTCGTCTGATCATCATTCGCTGAAGATGCTGTTCTATGAGTTTTCTCAGGAAGTGAGCACTGATGATAAAATCATACAGTAGATGGCATCAAAACCTTTCAACGATGAACAATCGCAGCTTTCACTCTTGACCTCCCACTTTCAGCTCATGAATTGTCTTGTCATCTTTTTAGTATTTTCAGCTGGTAATATTAATTTTTCTCACTTGTCACCAGTTACCTTTCAATGTAAGTGAATCTTGGGAAGCAAGAAAATGTTTCACGGAAACCATTCTTCAAGAAAATGAAAGTTTTTCTATATTTTCGTTTCTAAGAACACCAGTCAAAGAAAATGGTTAAGTATAATAAGAATAGAATAGGCTATTCTTCTGTGTAATATCAACAACTAGTGGCCCATTCAGCTTTTTGTTTGTATTTATTTGCAGTTACTGTCAATCATCTAAAATAGTATTACCATTAGCTATTTGCTTCTGGCACACTAAAGCAGAAGATATAAATCTCCGTATTGTCATAAAACAAACATGCTAATGACTTTTGCACGTTCTTTTAGTAATGATTATGTCTATGCTCTGTTGCCTATTCTTTTTAAAGACTAGGGGCCATATTTTCTAAACAGGGCAAATTAGTGTGAGAGCGCAATCCCGTAAAAATGGGAGTAGAAATTGATCATTTCTATAATGGAATCCACCAAGATTGTTGCTAATCAGGAGCATGTAATCTAAACAGCACAGGTGCAAAATGGATTAAGACATGCTTTTTGGGCTGTTAGACAATGCCGCAAATATCAGTAAATTCTATGCCACAAACCTTAGTAAATCACCTTGGATAATTCTTTACCCCCTCATACATTCTGCATCTGAAGGGGAAACTCCTACAAATGCATGTGCAATGAGCTGCAAAATTTCACTGGAAGTGTTTTGAAGTGCTCAAAGGTATAGGGCCCAAACATAATCATTCTGAACTCACTTTTTCAGTTTAATAAACAAGACTTTTCACCATTTTTAATGACTGGTCTTTTTACAGACTATATTTTAATTCAGGATCAAGGAATTAGGAAGAGTTAAAATTTCAGATAAATATATTTGCTTTGATATTTGCTTTTAACTGTAATGACACAGTGTGTGGTTCTTATTTAGGGCTTAGTGAAGTAAAATATCACATGAGGCAGTTGTAACAGTAAAACACTTATTTTAATGGTTACAATAAGCAGTTAATGTAAAATAAAATTAAAGCTAAACAAAAGCTAGATTTTAGGTTACTGTTTATACTGAGCATCATAATCATTTTTACCCATTTGTTTATATTCTATATTATAAACAAAGTATCTTGCAGGTGCTTTCCAAACCAAGCGAATACATTACATTACATCTTACATTAGCAACATTTTACTTGGCTTAAATCTATGCAAATAAAATTAATTATATAGATTAAATCAGGAAGAGAAACTTGTGTGTCAGGGTCCTTATTCTTTATCTGTTCCATTACATGTATTTATCCAAACTCTCAATAGCATCCTCTAGAGAGTACTGTCTCCATGCATCTGGAATTTTACCGCTTCTCTGAAAAGTTTTGTCATAGTGATTTTCCAGATCTTTTTGGAATCTGCACACAAACCACTTCCAGTACGGCACCTCAGAGAGATCTGGGGTGATGCTCCATGAAGCATATTTAGGACCTCCTTTTCTGTATTCCTTCAAGGGAACTGTATCATCTGAGCTATTTGGATAAAAATATCCATCACTGGCTACTGCTGATGTGCAGATGTTGATAGCTAGGTTTGTTGTTCCTCTGTAAAACCACCCATTCAATCCAATATTACGATGGAAAGGCACACTGTGATCTCCAGGATGCTTGTCTATTGTGTTTGTGCAGATGGCTGCACAGAAAGGACACTGAACCCAACAGCAATCACAGAAGTGATCGATCAGAATCTCATCTGGTCTGTCTTTGTGTTCCATGTTTACTGGAAATGTTTCTGTGCTGAATTTACTGCGTATGTCAGACATTATAGAAGGAAGTATTTCTTTTATCACATCTTCTAGGAAACTGACTTCAACATCATCTCCACTGAAATCACTTGCAGAGAATACCAGCACATCTGAGAGCACAAGGCTGAATTGCCTTAACCACAAATCAGCATCTCCATTTTCCTTTTGAACATGTGTGCTGGATTTATGTGCTGCACTCGTGATCTGCTGCTGCAGCAGTTTAATGCTGTTTTCCATCTTGACTCGAATACTACCTTCAAATCTTTCAGTGATGTACTGACTGACTTCATATCTAATGAAATTCTTGAAGTGTTTTTTGGGATAGTTAATATATGTCATGTATGCATTAAAATTTTGTTTTTCTGCCAGTGTTTTCAGGATGTGTTTCTCCAGGTTTGATCGGTTCCCATTGAGTGATTCACAGTTGGTCCTCATTTCATCTGCTAAATCTCTGGCAGTTTTTTTGTAGACATTCTGCTGAATGGCCTCCTTAAGTTTATTACAAACAAATTCACCAAAAATAGCAGTTGATGTTGCTCCTTCACAGTATTTCTGGAAAATGCTGTAGTACTCTTCACGCTTTCTATTAAAATAGAGAACAGGATCATTGGCTTCCCTGAACACTTTGTATTGATCTGTGAATGTCTTGTTTGCTTTACACAATATGCAAAGTACCAAATCCATAAAGAATTCCCTCTTAAAAACATACTTCACGGTTTTTGGCCCTTCCTGATGCTTGTTTAATCTTTCTTGTATGTAATCTGTGAGTTGTTGAATGTAGCTATTGTTGTAGCCCATCTTTGCAATGTTAAATGACTGAATCATTTTATCTGTGTGCTCAGCAATGTCTGTGGTTAAGGCTCTTATCTGGACTTCATCCTCTTTAGATAAAGCAAAACCAGCCTTCTGTTTAGCTGCTTTGTAGATATTTTTGAAAGGTCCTGTAATTCCACTGGATTTCTTCAGCTGTACATATTCTGAATAGCTTGGCAAACAGAACATATCTTTGTACTTACTGCTGTCTTCCATATGGCCTGAAGGGAGACTTTCATAAGTTTCATTAAGGAGCTTCTTCACATCTCTTAATATGTCAATATTTCTGTCTAAAGGAGTGTCTCTGATGATATCAGCTGTTTGTTGTTTCCAAAAGGAATCAAATTGTGTTTTCATGACATTTTCATCAGTTGCTTGGTCTTTAAATTTTAAGGCAAGTTCTTTGCTCTTCTCAGAGAGAGTGTTTTCATGATGTGTCCTCTCAGCATCCATCTTTTTCTTCAGTTCACGCTGCTGAAGAACCCCATTTAATTTCCTCTTAGTTTCCCTCACAATGTTTTCTTGAAGTTCTTTAATTTTTATCTCAAATGAAGCTTTCCACTGCTTCAGTATACCTGCATCTCTGTCATTCTCAAAGAAACCTGACATCATCTTTTTCACTTCTTCACCTTTTGCATATAATTCTCTTTGAAGATCCATTTTCTCAACATCATGAATTTCTTCATTTTCTATTTTGTTGTGAAGTTTGTTTTCGATTTCCAGCATGGCACTCCGAAGGCTCCAGGTCCACTTTCTGTATTCTGTCTCTAGTTTCTTGTATGTCATGATTTCCAGAGAATGTTTGAAGCTGAACACAAACTGTTCATTAAGCAAAGCCTCCCAGAGATCATGAATACGGTGTCTTAGGTGTGTCAGCATTATGCCGTCTGATTTTGAAGCATGTGTTAGAATAGTTTGCTTTAGTTCTAGAATGTTCTCGCAGTAGTTTGGGTTTGGTGGAGCCATGGGTGGGCTGCCCTCCCAGAGCTGAGCAAAATACTTCACATCAGTCTGGACATCAAATCTAATCACATCACTGAAACCTTCTGCATCACAGACTTCTTCTTTAGCAGCAAGTTCTGTCACATTGTCCAGTTTCTCTTGCAGTCGTCTCCTTCCCTCCATGTTTTTCTCTCCAGCTGTGAGATCTGAGACATTCTGATGCACAAACATGCAGCTTGGATTCAGTCTAACCTTCTTCATTCTCAAGAAGGCCTGAACAACAATCTGAAGAATGTCCTGCATCTCAGATGGGTTTTCTCCAAATATATTGATCAGGGTCATATTTCCAAGACCAACAACAAATGTGGCCATTTCATTGTCACGATGTGTTGTTGAACTTCCAGCCAGTTCTGGTGCACAAAGTCCCTCAGTGTCAACAACCAGAATGTAGTCAAACTCCATCTCCTCAGATACTTTGATCAGCTGCATGAAAGCTCCTCTGGTGCACCTGCCAGCACTGACCGCAAACTGCCAAGTCAAGTCAAGTTGAGCTTTATTGTCATTCTGCTACATGTGTGGACATATAGTGGAACGAAATGTCGTGTCTCGCAGGACCACGGTGCTACATACTAGTTAGACATGAGATACACATACAGCAATGCAAATATGGGGGAAAAAAAACAAAAAACACAATAGGGCTATACAACAGTTTAACCATCTGACTATACATATACTATAAATACTACTATACCTAGTTGACTACACATACACAAACTGAGACTGTACAAGAACTTTACATAAATACTGTACATGAAATAGTGCTAAAGAGATATTTGTACATGAAATTGTGCAGGAAATATATATTTTTTTACATTAAATTGTTCAGAAGAGAGATTTTGTGGGAAGCAGCGCATAGTGCAAAAGACTTAGTAGTGCAATGCTCCAGTAAACATTATTTTATAGTGCAATATTCAAGTAAACATATATTATCTTATTGAGTCTTTGTTGCAGGGAGTGTTTATAGAAAGTGTCTAGTGTGCATATAGTGGGACGAGTGCGTTACTACAGGTGGTTTGTATAGCCCACTCACCTGTGTGTAGCACACCCAGAATTGCACTTAGGAGAAATTTGTCAATAGTTATTTATAGTTGGGGGGCTGAGGTGTTCATGGTTTCAGAGCGGGGACAGGGAGATTGGAGTTAAGAGCTCTCACAGCCTGGGGAAAGAAGCTGTTGAGCAATCTGACAGAACGAGCTTTGATACTCCGGTACCTTTTTCCTGATGGCAGGAGCTGGAAGAGGTTGTGGGAGGGTGGGTGGGGTCCTTCACGATGCTGGAGGCCTTGCTGGAGCATCGTGCAAGGAAAATGTCCAGGATGGAGGGAAGAGGGGCACCGATGATCTTTGCGGCAGTGTTCACTATCCGTTGTAGGGTCTTGCGGTCAGCAGCACTGCAGTTCCCATACCAGACAGTGATGCAGCTGGTCAGCACACTCTCAATGGTGCCCCTGTAAAAGGTGGTGAGGATGGGTGGAGGAGACTTGCCCTTTTCAGCCGACGGAGAAAGTAGAGGCGCTGTTGTCCCTTCTTGTTGAGTGACGTGACGTTGGTGGTCCAGGTGAGATCCTTTGTGATGTGCACCCCAGGAATTTAGTGCTACCGACTCTCCACGGTTGAGCTGTCGATGGTCAGTGGGGGTGGTCAACAGAGTTTCTCCTGAAGTCCATCACAACCTCTTTTGTCTTACCCACATTGAGGGACAGGTTGTTAGCACCACACCATTCAGCCAGCTGTGCCACTTCCTCTCTGTAGTGCGTTTCATCGTTGTTGCTGATGAGGCCTACCACAGTTGTGTCATCAGCAAACTTGATGATGTGGTTGGAGCTGGACTTGGCAGTGCAGTCGTGGGTCAGCAGCGTGAAGAGCAGCGGGCTGAGCACACAGCCTTGTGGGGCCCCTGTGCTCAGTGTGGTAGTGCTCGAGGTGTTGCGGCCGATACGGACTGACTGAGGTCTTGCAGTTAAAAAGTCCAGGATCCAGTTACAGAGGGAGGTGTTAATGCCCAGCAGGTTTAGTTTGTGGATGAGCTGTTGTGGGATTATTGTATTGAATGCTGAGCTGAAGTCGATGAACAGCATTCTTACATAGGAGTCTTTCTGTTCCAGGTGAGTAAGAGCTAGGTGGAGAGTGGTGGATATTGCATCGTCCGTGGAACGGTTTGGACGATATGCAAACTGGAATGGGTCCAGTGTGCTTGGGAGACTGGACTTGATGTGATGCATGACTAACCTCTCAAAGCACTTCATCATGATTGGGGTCAGTGCTATGGGACGATAGTCATTCAGACAGGACACATGGGACTTCTTTGGTACTGGGATTATGGAGGTGGATTTGAGACACGTGGGGACGACTGCCTGGCTCAGCGAGATGTTGAAGATGTCTGTTAAGACATTCGTCAGCTGTGCAGCACAGTCTCTCAGTACACGTCCAGGTATGTTGTCAGGGCCCGCAGCCTTCGTGGGTTAATTCTGGATAGGGTCTTCCTTACATCGGCTGGGAGAGACAGAGTACCTGGTCGTTTGGAGATGTGGGTAGTTTCTGTGCAGGTGTGTCGTTCTGTATCTCAAATCATGAGTAGAAGTGGTTGAGTGCCTCTGGTAGGGATGTGTCATCGTCACTGGCCTGTGGCGGGGCCTTGTAGTCAGTGATGGTCTGGATGGCTTGCCACAGGGTCCGAGTGTCTTTACTGTCGCTGAAGTTGTTGTTGATTTTTTTAGCATACTGATGTTTTGCCTTCTTGATGCCATGAGACAGATTGGCTCTTGCTGTTTTGAGGGCTGCTTTATCTCCTGATCTGAATGCTTCATCTCTGGTCTTTAGCAGCCCACGAACCTCTGCTGTCATCCATGGCTTCTGGTTGGCGCGTGTGGTGATGGTCTTGGTGACTGTCACATCATCTATGCACTTTTTGATGTAAGCAGTCACAGTTTCAGTGTACTCCTGTAGGTCTGTGTGGTTGTTGTAGGTGGCCGCCTCTTTAAACATGTTCCAGTCTGTGTCCTGGAAGCAGTCCTGCAGTGCTGAGGTGGCATTTTCTGGCCATACCGTGATTTGCTTTTGAACCGGTTTGGTGAGTTTCAGAAGTGGTCTGTATGCTGGGATTAGCATAACAGAGATGTGGTCTGAGTACCTGAGGTGGGGGCGGGGTTCAGCTTTGTATGCATTTTTCTCTATTGTATAAACAAAGTCCAGTGTGTTATTTCCCCTTGTTGCAAAGTTCACATGTTGGTAGAACTTTGGCAAAACTGTCTTTAAGTTTGCGTGGTTGAAGTCACCGGCTATGATGAAAAAGCCGTCGGGGTTATTTGTTTGTTGTTCGCTGATGGCGCTGTACAGTTCACGAAGCGCGTCCTTTGCGTTTGCACACGGGGGGATGTAAACCGCGACAATAAGAATGGCCGTGAACTCCCGCGGCAGATAGAACGGTCGACACTTCACAAACATAAACTCCACCAGCGATGAACAGTGTTTTGATACTAACGCAGCATTGTTACACCATTCTTTGTTGATATACACACACAAGCCACCGCCGCGAGTCTTACCAGACAGTGATGAATCTCTGTCCGCTCGGTAGCAGTTTAGCCCGTGCAACTGAATGGCGGAGTCCGGGATGTTGTCCTTTAGCCATGTTTCAGTGAAAACAAACACACAACAATCCCTTGCCTCATGCTGTGTAGACCGACTGAGTTGAATTAAGTCCAGTTTGTTTTCCAGAGAGCGAACGTTTGAGAGCATGAGTGTTGGAAGAGCCGGTCTTGAGGGGTTAGCCCTTAGCCTGGCTCGTATACCTCCGCGCTTACCGCGCTTCCGTCCTCTCTCACACCGCTTGCGACGCCGCCTTGTGCGGGTAGCGTCAGTAGGCGAGGCCGCGGTCTCGAGGTCCGGCTCCAGCAGTAAACAAAGGCCTCGTAGCTTCTCAGTAGCCGCCGGCGAGAGTTTGTGTTTGTATGTGTTGTTGATATCCAAAAGGCTTTGGCGATCATAGATATATCCCGGAGTGATCTCCCGATGAATTAGCGGTAAATTGACATTGTTTGGAGACGAACAGACGACATTAAAAGACATAAAAGCACCGTCTTTGGGACCCGGAGAAGCCGCTGCGTCTGAGCGCGCCGCCATCTTGTCTTAAGTGTGCCTTTAAGAGAGACTGCAGTCCAAACATGGCATTCAGCATGGTGGATTTCCCAGAGCTTTGAATCCCTAATATTGAAAGCACAAAGAGTATCTGGTCTCCCAGTTTCTTAACAAGTTCTTCTAGAACAGCAGTGACCCAGGTGAGAGGAACATGAGCAGCATCTCCATCCATCAGCTCCATCGGAAATCCAGAGATCATCATCTCTGCTGCAAGACTCGGAAGAGAACAGAAGTCAAACTGCAGACTGTCTTCCTTGTTCTTCTTCACAGACGACCTTGATTCATAGATCTGACCAAACTCTCTCAGAATGTGCTCCAAGCTAAAACACATACTAATAATTTTGTTTGAGATGTTTTCCAGGCTTGTTTGTTCAGTCTGTAGTTGGTCTAGTTTATCAGACATCTTTTTCAGTTCTAAGACCTTATTCCATTTTATGTCATACTCCTTATGAAGTTCAAAGAGCTCATATGAAGTGAAATCATTCAACAGGTTCTTCATCCATCTGAGGAAATACTTTTTTTCATCATCTTTCTGTGATTTGATTTTTTCAATAAATGTCCCCATAAACTCACTCAATTCCTGTGACACTTGCTTTCTTCTTATCTCTCTCATGTTCTTCAGTTTAGTACTTTTATCATCTTCTAGATTTTCTCCTCCTAGATGATGCAGTTCTTTGTTCATTTTACACCAGTCATGCCACAGTTTCCCCTGACAGGGCAGGATTGTTTCTTTCACTGCTGATGGATCTTTTCCTCTCAGTAAACCCATGATCTGATCTGCTGCTTGTTTTCCTCTCTGGCACTCTGGATCCTCCTCATCTACTCTGATTCCTGTGTGTTTGGCCACATCTTCAAGTTTGAAGGTCTTTTTTTGCTTGGTCAAACTCTCCCTGATAGTCTCCCTAATCTGATTAGATATATCAGATTGGTTTTTGTCCAAAAGACCAACTATGATTTTTTCATTCCCCAGTTCAGTTTTATCACAGTCATTATCGGTGAGCAGACAAATGAGAGGCTGAGGAGATCTGAAGAGTAATCTCACCAAACCCTTGTAGTGGTTCTTCTGTCCAAAATCTGGTAAGAAGAGGACGTTTACTGAAGCCATACTGGTCAGAATCTCATATTGTTTCTCATTGTCTCCTGCATCACCATGAAGATTACAGAAAGCAACACAGTCATCAAATGTGTCTGTATTTAATACAGTCTTTATTCTGTATTTATACAAAAATGCTCGTTTTAGAAGATTTCAGACGGCACTCAGAGGCTTTTTCATCTGAACTCTTCATATCTAATTCGACAAATTTCTTACCTGAACTGGACGCCATTACATTTTTGTATCATTGAAGTGTTGATAATCAAAAGACTAAAGTTCTTTTGGCAAACAGAAGAGGGAGAGGACAGGTTGTTCCACCTGGATTTTCTTAACAAATCAAATATTTACTAAGCAAATGACTTGGAAATGTGTTCTTACATGGATAGTTTCTTACAAGGATAGTTGACCCCCAAAAAAGTATAATTCATAATTTTTTTGTCCTCATAAATGTTTTATCAATACAAGTAGGTGATGTTGTTTGCTCCCAGCAAAATATATTTTGAGTTGCAGAAGAAAGTTGTACAGATTTGGAATGACATGAAGACAATGACACATTTTCTTTTTCAGTATAACTAATGTTTTGGTAACACTGTCATGCCAATAACTTCAGTTGAATTTGAAATACTCACTAATTATGACCTCATTGTAAATGAAAGAAGAAAGTTCTCAACCATGGTACAGGATAACTTAATTCTTTAATAGTCTAATTTTTATATAAAATTTAAATGAAAAATAAAACATAAAATCAAGATAAACTGAATTAATTCTCTTTTTCTCAGTTACTTTTGTGATTTGAATAACAAACTTATTCATGTATTATATCAATGTTTAAAGAAAAATGTTAAAAATCAGTACTAGAGGGGTGTGGTTTGCAGAACTTTGCACACTGGATGAGAAGCAGCATTATAATGCATCATAATTGAACCAAATTCTTGTTAATACAACATAAAGTCTGTAGAAACAGTACTAATAGCATTAGTTAGATGTGAGATATATATTGTGTGTGTATGTGTACATATATATATATATATATATTGCTGTCAAACGATTAATTGCATCCAAAATAAAAGTTTTTGTTTACATAACATATGTGACCCTGGACCACAAAAACAGTCTTAAGTATAAATTTTTCGAAATTGAGATTTATACAAATAAGCTTTCCATTGATGTATGGTTTGTTAGGATCTGACAATATTTGGCTGAGATACAACTATTTGAAAATCTGGAATCTGAGGGTGCAAAAAAAATCTAAATATCGAGAAAATTGCCTTTAAAGTTGTCCAAATGAAGTTCTTAGCAATGCATATTACTAATCAAAAATTAAGTTTTGATATATTTACAGTAAGAAATTGACAAAATATCTTCATGGAACATGATCTTTACTTAATATCCTAATGATTTTTGGCATAAAAGAAAAACTGATAATTTTGACCCATACAATGTATTTTTTGGCTATTGCTACAAATATACCCCAGCGACTTAAGACTGGTTTTGTGGTCTAGGGTCACGTATGTGAGTGTACTGTTTATGTGTAATATGTATATATAAATACACACACCTGCATGTATATATTTAAGAAAAAATATATGTTTATATATTAAATAGATTTATATATAATATAAATTATATGCATATGAATATATACATGTAAATACATGTAAATATTGTCAAAATATATACTGCATGTATGTATTTACATATACATAATAAATACACACATTACACACACATATATTATGTGAACAAAAACCTTTATGAAATAATATGAAACAACAGAGTGAAACAATGCATACAAATGTACATATTAATGGAAATGTGACCACCTTTGGTTAAATATATGTTGCAGTGTGTCAGGCTAAACAGCCACATTGTTAACTTTTTCACATTTTTTATTGCTAACATTTTTGCAAGGTATTAAGTGAATCACCACAAGATGGCAGTGTTTGACCATTCTTATGGTCTCATAAACCTGTCCGGTGTAATGATCTGTTTTTAGTCATATTTATAAGTCTTTTTGCCTGATTATGAGATATAACACACACAACAAGCTGTTTAGAAGACAGAAACACCACACATGTAAAGTGCATATATTTAATATTAAATTAAATGCCTTTAATATACAGTATACAAAACAATAGATACATTTAAAACAACTTCTAGTTCAGAGATCATTGAAAATTTCCTTTTTGAATAAAGCAATATCTGGTTTTGATTTCTATATTTGCTGAAGTTTAAGTTGGGTTAAAAATAATAAATTTAATCAATAAATCGATCAATCACTCAATCAATCAATCAATCAATTAAAAAGATAAATTAATTGCCAGAAAATATTTCGTGAATTTTGGGGCAACAATATTAATTTATCACATTTAAATATTTTTAAGAGGAAAGCACCCAATTGTAAATATTTAACATTTATTTAACCCCAAATTTAGCCTATGTTTTTACATTTAAAAAAAATAAAAAAATAAATCCTGATCAAAGAATTTTATTGTTAACATTACCTTTTTAAGATTTGATTAATTTTAACGATTTTAACAACAATTTACACTCTAAATCACTTCCCATCCCCATACTGGGGGCTTTTGGAAACCAAATGTATAATTTCAAGAATCAGTGATTGAAAAATCTTTTCTCGACCTTTATATTCTCGGAAGCACATCTCATTCATATTCAGTATGATGTGTGTTACGCAATTTACCGTAGCCTTGTGGTCAGGGGAATTCGCTTGGGTGATAAACTTGGGTGACAGTCTAGGACCGTTCAGGTCAATAGGACAATCAATTATCCGATTGTTTCATCTCAAGATACTGAAGATGATATTCTTCGTTCTAGTGTCGTGTTGGATCGGTAAGTCAGATGCTGACTCTCACAGGTTCATTTATACTGTTTATATTTGATCTGACTGTGGATGTGCTTCACTCGCATACATTGTATATTTAAGATGCAAATCCTCTTTAAAGGCATTGCTGCTGGTGTTCAAGACGACTATGATGAGATTGAGTGGCTGGAGATTTCTGAAGGAGAAAACCTCACCATCTCTATTCAGGTCAATAAATCAGACGAAGATCCTCAGGTTTTGGTGACCCGTCTCAAAGGCTCCTCACAGGAACGGATCGCGCAGATGATCTGTCACAACGGAGACTGTGAGCTCGAGTGCTGGAGATCTGGAGTCTCTCTCTTCTCTGATGGACAAAACCTAACTCTGATCCTCATGAACGTCCGCTACAATCAGACAGGGCTTTACAGGATCTGCAAACTGAGCAGCAGGCATCCGGAAAACAAGATTTACAATGTTACCTTGTATCGTAAGTACAGCGCGGTCGAATTCTATGATTTTCTAAAGTATCAAGAGGTGTCTTATGAGATATTTTGAAGTAGTTGCATCAGTGAGAATACAGCAGCATATATTTGGCTATTTATGAGAAATAATTGCTTATTTTGAGGCATTTTGCCAAAAAAAAAATTGTGATTTCATGGTATTTTTTATGAATTGCAGTTCTTGTTAACCTGAAACAACATCCATGCCATTCTAAATAATATAGATGTTTATGCATATTTAACGATAGAAGGGAAATAATTAAGAAAGTTCTGATTTAAATCACTGGAGTGATCTATGAGCAGGGTTGCCAGATTTCCACAACAAAACCCGCCCAATTAAAAAAAAATCGCGTTTCGGGGGGTAAAATACACGTTTTATCCCATGGTACAATTCGCAATATTACGTTATTGTGGTCGCTTAAACCGCGGAAAGAGTAGCCCAATCCCGAGGAAAAACCGCGGACTTGGCAACACTGCAATGGGCGGATCTTGGACCAGAATCTGTCACATGGCTTCTGAATTCACGTAATGTTGCGTCATTTTGCTGTACTGTAATGGTCAGGGGGTTTGTCCCTTTAAGACTCGGGGTTTTCCTCTTCAGCCTGCACTCGTGTGTATATGCTGGAGAAACACATTGCACTTTCGTTTTGTTGCATATTCTTTTAACAATAATACATTCGCTCATGGTGACCTGATAACGCACAATAGGTTACAGTACGAATGTGACATCAGTTCGCAACATACAGTACTACTGGTAAAGTTATGTTGTTTTGTACAGTACATTACGCAAGGTATATACAGCAAAATATAGCGCAATAAAAAGCAATGTATAACTAATTGCAAACTAGAAAAGGAAAGATTGTCAACAAATTTTTGATGTTGTCCTCACAATTAATTAGCCGAATCGATTGATATGGATTGCTGCAGAGTGATCAAACATCTTTAACTTTTGAAGGCTTACAATAAACAGAAACACACTTGAGCTTCTTTGTGTTATTAGGGTGATTTAAAACAGGGGTTTTTAATAGGACGCCCAAATATGATCATCCTCATGTGAGGGACCCCAATCCTGAAATTCACAAGAAAAACAAGAACATTTTTGTTGTTTCGATGCACTGTAGTAATGTACTGTCATGTATTGTTTATATGTTAATTTATTATTTTTATTATTTATTTATTATTAAGTCATTTTTATTTCATTATTTATATCATTTTTATTATTCCTTTCATTTATTTACTTTTTTTTTTTTTTTTTTTTTTACATGATTTTACATTGCTTTTCTCTAAACTTTTCCAAGGTTCCCCTAGAACTCTTCCCTTGTGCATATGTACATTTGAACCTAAATCATGAAAATCCATGGATAGGCTACTTATTACAGTTATGTGTAAAGTAGTCATCAGTTTTTGTTCTTGTTGTTTCTTACAGAGCCTCCATTCAGTACCATCAGCCAAGAACTACTGGCGTCTGCTGTGTACAGTAAATCATTCACTGCAGGAATAAGCTCAGGTGCAGTGGTCCTCAGTTTAGTGGTCATCACTGCGGCTGTCATTGGTTTCGTTTAAAGTAAACACAGGAAGGCAAGTATCATCGCAGAGCAATTTATCTTAATCTTTTTATGACAACATTAAAAATAGCCATGCATCTTAAAAAGAATGCTTCTAATTTATATATATAAAAAAGCTTACTATTAACTGATTTGATGATGGTGAGTTCAAAAACAACAATTAAAAACTTTACATGTATATTTTTCCAAAATAAGAAGAAACATTTTTTTTTCAAATTATATATATGTAGGCTATCAAGTTCAATTCACATATCAAAATAACAAAAGCGTTCAAATGTCAGAAATTTTAATGACAAATGTATTTGAAATGTATTATTTAACTTGGAAAATATGTTGAAATACTCCATTTAATATCTGAGAACACAAACACAAGTTGATTATTTTACTTGGTTTGCATGGCATCCTGTAATTGCGTTTTTCTGTTGACTTACAGGTAGCTTTTAAGAGATAAACACTGTAGCCTGCAGGTTGAAGTGATAGTTCCTTATAATTACTGCAAGCAAATCCAGTGCAGGGCTAAACTGAATGAATGACAACACAGGTCGACTGTAAGGAATCAAGATGTCATTTCATGCACCGAGGAATGTAACCACTGGTGCTGCTGTTTTCTCAAGAGATCTCAGGTGATTCTGCTGCTTTGAGAGGCACCTACTGCACAACAGCTGTTAATCATAACAATGCTTATGTATCCGTGAACTCCACAAGATCTTAGAGTGTCCTGTTTGTTACTTTATACCTCTTTAAGTGTGATTATTTGGGCTTCAAGCATATTTAAGGATGCACCTGCCATTGTACACTGAAAATAGCTATTCTGATTTAGAAATAATCTTAAAAATTCTCATAGATCACTAAATCTTAACATATTTTTATTTCCTAATTACACTGAATTAGGAAATCAAGTTGCTAGACATGATTTTGCAATATTATTGGTCTCTTTTAGTATAATATATAGAATAATATTTCTATAAAAGCACATAAAAAGCACACTAATTTCATTTTGTATTCATACAGCACATTTTCTTGCCACTAACTTGCCGACAGCTTATAAACAAGAGTCAATAACTTTATCATAGATTTTGTGATTAGTATGCTAATTGTAATTATTTGATTGAAACATGTATTAGGCTATTTGGATAATTATTGTATAAATTGTGATCTAGCATTGCAAGATTTTTGTATTGTCTGTGCATTCTGTTAATAACATGCATTTTTTGTATTTATTTTATCGTTATTTTTAAATATATATTCAAGTATTACTGAAGACTATACATTTTGTTAGACCGCTCTCAACAAAGTCATTTACCACAGTGTGCTTCTTGAAATCTGCGTAATCATACAACAAAATGTCTTCATAGTCCTACAGGACAGGTTAAAACTGAATATGCAAAATTGTCAAATGAATGGATTGGAAGAAACAAAAAAGTTGAAAGATGAAAAAAAGATCAAATAAAACACTTTTTAAAATAATTTGAAATGCTTTGGATAAGCTTTGTGTGTTGGCCAAACTGATTCTTGTAATGCACAGTAGACGTGTAATGTACAACATAAAGTAAACATAAACACATGCAAACATTTGCATCTTATTAGCTGTGAAGTGTACTAATTAACAACATGAAACAGGACAAAAATGCTTTTTTTTTTTTTAAACTAGTTCACTCTAAAGCTCCATACACAAATATACAAAAAATACAAGTATAAAAATTGCATACTGTCTAATAACAAAAAAGTGTAGTAATGATATGTACACTATAAAAACTGAATATGGGCATTAATTACCAGTTAAACACTGCTGTAAGGAACTATTTCCACCTGATATGACTTAAAATTACTTTAATTTCTTTCATTGTCAAATTAAATGTCAAATATGTTGTAAGTTAATGTAATTATGTAACACATTTTTTTATATTTGTTTAGTGTATTGTTTATACAGTATATACAACAGATTACAGAAGGCCTCCTTGTTACAACAGAACTTATTTTTTCCAGAGTATATATTCAAAATATGTGTTATTATAACTTATTTGTTATTTTTGTTATAGAAACTGGTACACAGTTATAAAATACAACAGAACCAAAATACCGCTCAATTATTTAGAGTGCAAAGGGAGAAGGCAATTACACCAAATCTCACAAAAATATCATCAGCTCACAGAAGCAGCAGCTCTTCTCTGAGATGAGCAGAACCTCAGATGCTCAACCAGAAACACAACAGTGGCGATTCCCACCAGACCAGACAGAACCAGACGAATCACAGCCTCAGTGACGCCACAGTAATCCACACAATCTGAAAGAGAAGAGAGTTGTTCATAAATATCTTCTGTCTCACCAAATGTCATTGCCTGTGGAGACACTGAAGCTACACAGAAGTTATTGTTGCAGGTAAACAGTTTTGTGTTAAATGTAGTTCTCATACCTTCATGTCGTGGGCAGATCTGTTTCATGTGAAGACGGACAGTTTTGTTATTCACTGGGTTTGCAGCCGTGCAGCTGTAGGTCTCTGGATCATTATAATGAAGCTCTAATGGTAAACTGAGGTTGATGTTGAGATCAGGATTGCTGGTCTGGTTCAGCATTTCACCTCCTTTATACCACGAGATGAACACACCTCGACCATTTCTTACTGAGCAGAACACAAAGCACATTTCCTCTGTTTCCTGTGATGTACCTGAAAGAAATTAAAAATGCTTTCAGTTTTACAACTATTATAATTTACAACAAGAGACCAACAAACTGCATCATATCAGGGATGTAATGTTTTTTTGTATTGTCGCATAAGTTCTGGAAGTTTATTAACACCATGGAATTAAGATAAAGAAGAGCTTTTATCTTGCATTTCTGACTGTTTTTTTTTTTTAGAATTCTAAGTTTATTTCTCGCAAATTGTGGCTTTTGTCAGAATTCTGACTTTGCATCTCGCAATTCTTCTGCAACTTTCTGCGTTTGCATCTCTCTATTGTTTTTTTTGTTTTTTAGACACCTGACTGCATGCACATGTGCAATTCAGAGGAAAACAAATCAGAATTGCAAAAATTGAGAAAAAAAAAAGATAAATAGTGAGACATAAATTGGCAATTGCAAGACAAAACGTCTGAATTGTGAGATAAATTGTAGCAATTATTTTAGATTTTTATTCCATGGCAGAAATAAATTTCCATAGTAAACTGTATTATTTCAGATAGAGTTCATAAAGACAGACCTGTAGATTGGTGAACACTAACTGAAGAGCTGCTGCTGATGGCAGGCACAGAGACAGATGCTTCACGACAAAAGAAAACATGAACATCACCTTCAAGAGGTCAATACTGCAGTGAAATAATCTCTATGGAACCAGATCTGATCAACTATTTTCCTAACACTTATATGTTATTTTTTCAAAAGTGGCTGCAGCTGTAACTTACCATAAACATCCACCTTGTATTTCCATGCTGAGGTGAGTGTATTAGTAATGATTAAGGCTTTATACAGTCCAGATTCATTAGTTCTGATGTCCATGATGATTAATATTCCTGTTTTTCGGTCTAACTGCACTCTGCCTGTGAATCTCATCTCATAATGAGTGTAAATTTTCCCTTGATGCATCTGTGCGACGCGAGTGCTTTGTCTGCCACTTTCAAAAGTCCACAGTATCTGAACATCTCCCTTTAGATCATCGACTGCTGGATGCAGATTGAGAACACCTCCCTCCATCACTTTTACTGTTTCAACGCCATCAACCTCTCCACTCACTGAAACATGAAAACAGGTTAATTAAACACTAATATGGGATTGACAGGTGATGGTTTCTAAACACCTGTTGAATTTCAATGGTTTGCTGTTCTGTGCAGCCAATAGTTCACCACATAAAACACTCTGTGGTCGACACAAACCAATAAAACCTGATTTAATGTAGTCTGGTCTCATATTTGTCATGCATGCACTTTAAATAAAGCAGTAACAAATTATAAATCTTACAGGACAGTTTGAATCACAGATTCTAAATGTGAATCATCTGCATGTGAATCTGCATAAAAACACGTCAAGACCAACAATGCATGGTTGTCTGAACAATTTCATATCCGATTAGTTGAAATGTCCCAAAATGCATTGCTGCATGCACAAAATATGCAACTGCTATAGGATTATTTCTTCGCACCTAACCTTGTTTACACTGTTGTTGATTTTTCATCACTATTAGTTAACTGCTGTGTGGTGACGATAAAGACTTTCTTTTGTTGATTTTCACTGTCGTTGAGGTTTGTGTGTTGCGGTTGATGCACAGCCAAAGATTTAGATGCAAGATGAACTAATCTTCAAAAAAGAAGTTTGTAGACTTCATGTGAATTGTCTTAACCAGATTTAAGATTTTGTGCACAAGTTGGATTGAAGGTTGGCATAGTGGCCAAAAATAAAGCTAATACGTTTTTTTTAATTAATGATAAGATCTTTGGCTACTTTTTATGCATGTTTGTATTGCAACACTAGCAGGTCTGCGGTTTGAGAGAACATGATCTAAGGTGGGATAAAGGAAGTCATTATTTTTACGGTTTCAGACAGTATTGCATGCAAAGGACAGAAGTTGTTTCCTTAAAGAATGAAACCAACAGCAGAAATGAAACTTTTTAATGCAAAATTTTGCAAGAAATAAAAAACATTTTAAATCTTTCTTTCTCTCTTTCTTTGAATGTAAAGACACACATTAAGTTGGCAGGAAGTGGTTATATCACGCTTTCCAATAAGGTGACTTTTGTATAAGGTTTTTTTTTTTCTCTCTCTCTAATCTGTGGATGTTATGCAACATCAAGAGATGGACTTCCACAGCTTAGCTGATTTATTCTAAATTCAACTTAAAAATAATTACTAAAACAAAGTACAGTCAGAACACTCATATAGTATATTGTATATTGTTATAGCTTAGATTTGTTACGAATTGTGCATATTTACTAAAGACAAAGGAATAATTTATACTATTTTTTTGGACAGGTCATGTTCACCTGCATTTTCACACAAAAGTTCATGCAAGTCAATTCAGGACTGTTCATAATGGCATGGAACTGTGGTTTAGATTTTGAAACCTTACGTGACAACAATTAAACACAATTCCATCTGCCTAACCTTAGAACCAAATTAAAATATACATATAATGTGTGCTCCTTACCCTCCACACAGATGAAATATAAGATGAAAGCCCACATAGTGATGAATGTGTTTGTTGATATTATGTTGAGTTGTTGTTCTGTCGATGATACCGATGAAACTCAACTGAGCAGATGGACTTGTGAGGAAGTGACCTGCAAAGAAATCAGTTACATGGCTTCCACCAAAAGATGGCAGTGTGCTGTACTGAAAACTGACTCTCAAACACCCATCCACTCACCTTTATAACTGACGGACAAGACAACAGAACAGAGATTTAGCCTACTGTTTGGCAAAGAATTGAGAAAACTACTAGGCCTACATTTCTTATATTAAAATGAATTTGTTAGCTTTTTCTTTTGTTCTATAGATTTCTTTTTTTATGATTGAACGTTATAAATAAATAAATAGGCCTAATATTAGGCTAATTGAATATAAATGAAATCAAATATTAAATATAATTAATTAAATAAATAAACACGATGTAGTATTACTTTTAAAAATAAATACATTTTCTGTTGTGTTTTCTATTGATTTACCTGAAAAAGTTGAAGGGGCGGGAAAACAGCGGGCTGTTGCGCGCGAAGAGGGCGTAAAAAAGCGCGCGAAGAAGTGGCGCGACAAGACGAGCCATTTTCTCTTCTGGATTGTTGGCGTCTTGTTTTTATTTCTAGATCGTGAATGGATTTTATTGGATTTTTGTCATATAGAATCTAGAGCTGCAGTCACCTCTATGAATTGAACGTTATGTCACGGATAAAATCTGCAGCAAATTGTAACTTATTTCAGCATTCCACTAAACAAGTCTAAAGGAGCTTTTTGTTGACGTTTAGGTCAACTGCGTTACTTCCAGATGTTATGAGAACTGACTGACCACTTGCGATTTTTTTTTTTTTTTTACATAAGTAAACGTTTTGGACATGATTAAAGGGATAGTTCACCCAAAAATGAAAATTCTGTCATTAATTACTCACCCTCATGTTGTTCCAAACCTGTAAGACCTCCGTTCATCTTCAGAACACAAATTAAGATATAAGACAGACAGCAAGGATCCTTACACGATCAAGGTCCAGAAACATATCTGTGATATCAGGGGTTCAACCGTAATTTTACTAAGCTATGAGAACAACTTTATTCAACAATTCGTCTCCTCCACGTCACCCTAGTGCCACTGAATGTAAACACACTGTAAAAAGTGAAAGTTGACTTAACTGAAAAAAATTGAGGAAACCGGTTGCCTTAAAATTATTAAGTACATAATAATAAAAAAAAAGAAAAAGTTAAGTGAACTTGACAATTCAATTAACTTATTTTTTTTAATAATCATTTACTTAAAAATTTTAAGGCAACAGGTTTCAAAAATTACAGTTGAACCCCTGATGTCACATGGATTATCTTACCAATGTCCTTGCTACGTTTCTGGACCTTGATCTTGTAAGGACACTTGCTGTCTATGGGAGGGTCAGAGAGCTCACAGGATGCATTAAAAATGTCTTAATTTGTGTTCTGAAGATGAACGGAGGTCTTATGGATTTGGAACGACATGAGGGTGAATAATTAATGACAGAATTTTCATTTTTTTTGGGGTGAACTAACCCTTTAAGGTCATTAGTGAGGACCTTTTAGTTTTATGTCCAGTAATATTTACATCATAAAATAATATTTATTTTAAAGTGTATAATATTTCAATATTTATTCAGATGATGGCTCAGTATGCATCCACAGTGGTCTACTTAGTTTTGATGAGTAAATTCTTGGGTTTGTATTGCGATAAATAAATACTTTAAAACAAAACACAAAAAAACTAAAGAAGCAGATCTATGCCTTTTCCCTTAATTTTCATTTGACATGTTATTGAAAAAAATACAGCATTAGCCAAGATTCCACAACATATTTAACTTCAGTGACCTCAGATACATTGGTTCTTGTGATCTTAATATGGCAGGTTTGAATACGTGTAAATGTGAATGGGATTTGAGGGCTATGGCAGATAGCAGGTGTGCATGACTGCACCCATTATTTGATTCATGATTGAATGCTGTTTCAATGCAGATTGCTGTTTCTATGATGAATGTTTAAATGCACAGGTGAAACCACAGGCTTTGAGTTGAGAGGTATCCAGGTTGTGACATTAAAATATTACTGCATGATGGTTTTCTAGGATAAAACACGCTTGTTACTGACACAGCTGTAGACCAAAATCGATCAAACATACAACTACACCAAATGAAATGACTGGAAACTATGCAAATTGTGCAGAAACCTGAACTCTCTAATCTTTTGGTTTCATTGCATTTTGGTTCTTTGAACGGGTCTGACTTCAATTGGAGCATTACATAGAAGATGATTTCATTTGGCATTTTATTGATGTGAAAGCAAATCTTGTGAGTAAGGGGCACATGTTCATTAAATATTTCTCTTTATTGATATATTTTAGTACTTATTTAAGAAATCTAAATATAATGAACATATAATGAGCTACATGTTACTGGTATTCAGAAAACAGTGTGTTCAGGTCTTTTATGACTGAAAGTACAGCAGATCTGCTAAATCTTTTATACCAGACAGGCTTTTTGCAAATGGATTAAATGGGATATTTTCCCCAAAATTAAAATGAAAAAGATTCAAAAGAAATAAAAAAGATTAATTGTTTACTCAACCTCACGTCATTTCAAATCTGTGTTTGTTTCTTTCTGTCTAAAAATATCTTTGTAAAAGTCAGTGCTCTTCAAAATATCTGTTTTGTGTGTGTGTGTGTGTGTGTGTGTGTGTGTGTGTTACACAGAAGAAAGAAATCCAGGTTTGGAATGACATGAAGTTGGCAAGAAATAGAATTTTGGATGAACTATTCCTTTAATTTTGTATTATATCATATCTAATAGTTCTCAAAAGAAAAGCAGTATGCTTTTTGAGACGCCAACATATGGGAAGTGCCTTTAGCAAAAGGGGAGTTTTCCAACTCTTTTAAGATAAAGGAAAGGATGTATAAACCCTGTCATGAGCCCAAGACACAAGGCCCCTGACCAGGACAAAAGAAACCTCTTTAAATCTATAAGATAATAAAGCACAAGAGAAATAATCATAGGGCCGTACATAAGCACTGCAGATACCAGCACAATCCGAATGATCCGAAAAGCCTTGAGTTTGTCTTGGTTCGTTCCCTCTTTCCTCTTGAAGTTGTTACCAGGTCCAGGTTGCTTCAGAGCCTTCAGGACCATCAAGCAGCTGAACACTTTGATGCTAAAACAACAAGCAGTTCTGGCAAAACTAATTGATGAAGTTCTATGATGTTCACTGAAACCACAAAGCTTGAGATAACGATCAGAATCCATCCGATGAGTGATAAAGCAATCCTGTATTTCATGGGTTTGAGCTTCAAGAAAGTCACGGGATGGAGAACCCCTATGTAACGCTCCACACAAGTGCAGCTCTGAAACAGAGGACGGCCAACTAACAGCAACAGACTAGGAAAGTATATGCCAAACTTGCAATGAGTACAATTAAAGAAATACTGCTGGATGATAAAAACATAAGAAGAGCAGGAAACGACCTCAACGAGTGCCACATTGAAGATGAAGATTTCGGTCGACTGTCCCTGAATGATCTCTTTCACACTCAGCCACAGGATGTAACAGTTTGCCGGTAGATTGAGAACCATGTTGATGCTGAGAGAGACGGCGATAAAATAGGTCGGTATAACGTAGCACAAGCTGGAGTTCGCTGAGAAAATAGATGGTGTGCATGTTGAAGTGTTTGTTTGGTCCCACGTCACCATTTTTCGAATCTATAAGAAAACAATGAAAATTGGAGGAAGAGATTAGTGTAGAAGAAAATAAGTGTAAACATTAAAAAAAAAAAAGTTCTAAAGAATGGCATCTCACAAGAAAGTGTTCTTAGGTTTTAAACAGACACGTCCAAAGCACACTGCCAACCGTGCTACTGTAGCTTCAGTTCAGCCGACTGAAGGCAGAACTGATTGTGGTTTGCTTTAAATGCTGCAGAACTGATTCATAATTCAAATTTATGAATTATTGAGGAGTTTAAGACTTTTTGAGCAGTTTTGCATTGATGCAATATTCAAATTCTGTTTTTCTAACAGGAGAAATGCAGGTCAGGCATGCAAATGGAAGGCAGTTTATTCCAACCACACATCTATTTGTAAAGTTGAATAATTTTGTCTATGTTCAAAGTGAAAATTATGAATTTACATTATAGTCAGAACAGTGCAAAAGATATGGACAAATTTAGTGATTTTTTTTTTATTTCGAAACAATATTTCCTTACATACTTTACATTCATAAATACAGTGTTCTGCTTGACCACATATATGAAACAGTTGCATAGGATTTCACTTGTTTTATGGCTATTGCATTTTAGCTGGCAGTGAAATTTCACAACTCTCCATCCCAATTTTGATACCACAGCAAACACTACTATCTTAACTAATTTAAAGTTCAAACATTAAAGAGAAAATGTTTTTTTAATCCTTAAAGTTGTGAAAGTTATTCGGTCAAGAGCAGTGAGTTGGCTATTTCTCTTTTCATCTTATTGTTTGATTGAGATTAATAATAGACAGCAACGGGTTTATTAGGCTGCTGTCACTTTAAGACCTATTGCACTGGTCCAATATACTGATACATATGCCTTTTCTTTCTCAGCTTTTTTGTTAATTTAAAATTGAATGTAAATAGTGCAAAATGTTGCAAAAGAACTCAATTCAATATTTTGTGTGCACACAGACAGCCATTTCAGACAGCATGCAATTACCAAATTGAATGGTTTAAAGATGCTTGAATGTTTCTGGGCCTTTGGGCAGTCGTTATTGTTGGGCCTTGTAAGTTCTTATACTGCCCTGAATTCATTTTCCCTGTTGCTGCGCTTTCTTCCATGTCGTAATGGTAAGCGTAAGCCCATACTGTTCTGTTCTCATGCTAGATTTAGGTGTGCTGTATTCTGATTGGTTCTGATTGCACACCATCATGCATTCTCATTTCATGATTTTGTTATAAATTCAATTAATTGCACAGCCCTTGTACAAAATATTCATAACTAATCTTTGCAGCAATTGGCATTTGAGGAGAAGATTTTATTTTCAAATCTTGTGCATGTTTTTCGTGCTGAAAATTCTAAATGATGTCTGACCCCACATGAACTAACAGAATAAGACCTCACAAGCATGTAAGTAAAAACAGTTCATTTATTCGTATATGACAAGATTCTCATAGGTCTCAACATTGTGAAGTTTATCGCTGGCAAAATCTATCACTATCTTTCTTTGTCCTGGCAGCTTTGGTGTGAACTCCACTTTGGCGGTGACAAACTCTTTAGGACCAGCTGTTCCAACCCTGTCAAGAAAAAAAAAAAAAAAACCTGTTACAGCCATGGAACTTTTGCACTTTCATTATTTTATATTTTGTATAAAATTAGCTGCAAATAGTGTCAAAAAAAAAAAAAAAGTGTCTTTGTGTTTTGGTGTTCTAGATGTGACGGCATATAACATAACATGCTAACAAATATTGTAATTTTTAATGTTTACGAATTTTAAAGAAACATCACAACTCTAAACTAACAATTGTATCATAAGCACATCAAAAATATCTCAAATGTGATCTTTTAAATGTCATCTCTCATAAGTAGCAGACAGTACATGCTTCAAAATTATGAAGTTTCCAAGTGGTTGCTATGATGCTCTGTTGCTAGGTAGATGGATGGATAGGGATTTGAGGAAATGTACACCGATTGCTGATTGATCATGCATAAGAAGCTTAAATACGGCATGCTATTACTGTTTGAATTTACTTCTTTTTTGTACAAGGTAAACACTGCTTTGATTGTAAAACATTATGTCTAATTAAAAGCTTATATAGCTAGCTACTTTCTATGATTATGTTGTAGTTTTAACTAATTTTAGAGTAGTCTGGGTGGGAGGCTACAATTTCAAAATAACTTCCCCAACACTGTGTTGCTTATACTGATATGTTGTACTGATGCTTTACCACTGCTGAAGTTTTTCATCTGTCTTTCAATTTGAGCATGCGATGAGTTGAAATGATACCAGATATGTCCACAGGACGAATGAGGGAATGTAGTTTCACACCCCGGTCCGGAGTGATCGGGTGACTTACTCATGAGTGATGGGTTTGCCGTCGGTCAGATTGGCACCATGTATAGTGAACACACAGTTCTCCAAGGGCTCCGGAAGTGGATTCTGCAGTGCTACATCTGCCACCAGGTTACGGCCCACTTTTGGCACGCCCAAGATCTGCGGGGGACCGAATCGCACCTTGTTAGAGCCGTGAGTCTCGCTTACAGTACATTAATTCATATTAAATATGTATTGAGACTCTTTACGGATTTTAAATACAAAAAAAACCCTAACCAAATTTTTCACAATAACGGTAAGTTAATTTTGTCAAGTCAGAATACTATAAATGTAAATTTTAGAGAGAAGCTGAGGTTTACATTGACGATTATTTCAGGGGCGTCCAATATGATGGTCTTCTTTGCTCTGTAGAAATCCCGTGTCTCTGCGTCGATGAGTAAAGCCACCAGTTTGATCATCCTGTCATGAGTTATGGCTTTGCTGTACTCTGCATATTCCAGTCGAAGAGTTACTTTACCCCCTGAAACATAAAACACAATGAGCCAGTTACATTTTTGAATTTACACTCTTACAAATAAAGGTTCTTTATTGGCATACATGGTTCAATTGAAGAACCTTTAACATCCATGGAGCTTTTCTATTCCACAAAAGGTTCTTAATAGTGGACGAAGGTTCTTTAGATTTTTAAAATGTTCTTCACACTAAGAAAAAAATGTTTCTTTTAAAAACTGTTCACTGAAGGATTATTTTGGGAACCAAAACTGGTTCTTCTGTAGTATTGCTGTGAAAACCCTCTTTCAGATTTTTAAAAGTTTATATGCATGTCCAAAGTATACAGTTAGTTAAAAACTTAAGGAACCAGGCTCACCTTCAGTCGAAGCCAAATTCATCTCTGTAAACTCGCCCAATCCACAGGTTTCTCCAAGTTTGCCATTGTAAGACACTGCTTGGGCGTAGAACATGACCCGACAGGACTTCGTGACCATGGTGTTGTTTTTGAGCTCTGCGTAGACGTCAAAATCAGAGCCGATCTGCATGTCTGGGGTCACTTTGATTTTGATGTGTAAACCAGGCTCCTCTCCTGCCTGTGCTAGTTTGTTGTGATGATTTGCCTTCTCATAAACCATTCTCTCTTCTTCAGAACCTGAAGATCATGATGGGGGCATTGAAATGTGTTAATATCACAGTATATCGGTTCCAGATAATGCTCAGTCTTCCTACACTACTGAAACAACCAGAATCTCTCATGTTTTGGATGATGGTGTCTCTGTCAGGCTTTTTAACTAGCCACACCAATAAGTCATTTGCTAATACACCAGCTAGCATAAACTAACTTGGACCAGCATATAATCATGCTGCCGTTTTTTTTTTGGGGCCTTTATAAATAATAAGAGTCCTTAATAAGAGTTTAAGAGGATAGATGCTCCAACGATAACCTAGAATTAAGTGGCTTGCTCGGTGGTTTAATAGTTTTAATCAAAGTTTATGGATTTTCCTTTTGGGAATTGAATTTGCATCCAACCTAGATCCTTAACCGTGAATGAATGAAGTACCCAGAATGGCTCCCTACCCTCTGGATACTTGTAGTTGTGTGTAATGTCTTCTCTCTCATCTCGACCCACTGCTTTGGTGCTGATTGATTTCCCAACTTCTGTAGTGGATCCGCCCATCTTGAACACCCTTCCATCTCTCAGTTTGATGTACTCCACCACATCAGCGTTCACCTCGGCGTACACGAACGGGACGTCATATTTGAAAGTGAGCTCGCCCTCTTTAATGGCTCTCACGGGGGATGGACCACAACAGAAGACGCCTGGCAGAAGAAGGACAGCATTGAATATACTTCTCCACTTCTATCAGGCACTGATTATTGGCTCACCTTCACTCCTATGCTGAGGTGTTGGGTCGTTCGCTTGCCAACCCTCGTACCCTAGCGCCAGGTCTGGGCGTGTCATCCAGTTCTCCACCCAAACATGGAAGTTCCTAAGGCAGAACAAGGCATGTTTTTCTTATTTGCATTACATTATTAATAATAAAAGTTCCAAAAGTGTTTTTTGCAGCAGTGCTATAAAAGAACCATTTTGGGTTCCACAAAGAATTTTAATAATCTGAAGAACCTTTTCTCACTATAAGGAACCTATTGTGCAATGGAAAGGTTCGATGAATGTTCTTCATCTAAGGTTTTTCATGGAACCAAAGATGCCAATAAAAAGTTTACCAATTACCTTTATCTTGTTTAATTTTGGCTTTACAATGCATACCATATAGAGTCGTCAGCAATGTTCTCATCAAATTCATTGTAGAAACGCTCCATTACTAGGTCTCCATTGCTGTCACGTGCTGATCCATAGTTAGTGACGACTCTGCATGGGATTCCCAGAGCTCTGGACACTGGAACATGAATCAAACACAAAATCAAGATATGGTTTTATCATATCTGAGATAATATGTGAAAATGTTTGGGAACAGTTTATATAATTGGGACATAATAAGGAAAGGGCCTTTAAAAAGCATGCATGATTCCCCAAAAAAAGTGAAGGTTATGAGCCAGGGTTATTATTGTTAACTAAAACCATTTAAAACATTTTCTTTACTTGACATAAATAAAACTTTAACTGAAATAAAATAAAACATTAAAAATTGTGTTCAGTTAGGCCTAATCAGTTAGTTACCAAGGCAACATTTTCATTTAAGTAATAAAATAATTAAAACTAACATGTGACACCTGGGCCACAAAACCAGTCTTAAGTCGCTGGGATATATTTGTAGCAATAGCCAACAATACACTGTATGGGTCAAAACGATAGATTTTTTTGTAAATTTACTACTGTAAATATATCAAAACTTAATTTTTGATTAGTAATATGAATTGCTAAGAATTCATTTGGACAACTTTAAAGGCGATTTTCTCAATATTTAGATTTTTTTGCCCCCTCAGATTCCAGATTTTCAAATAGTTGTATCTCGGTCAAATATTGTCTGATCCTAACAAACCATACATTAATGGAAAGTTTATTTATTCAACTTTCAGATGCTGTATAAATCTCAATTTCGAAAAATTGACACTTAAGACTGGTTTTGTGGTCCAGGGTCACATATGGAAGCTATAGACATATTTAATTAAAATAAAAACTAATAAAAATAAAAACACCCCCTCCCCCAAAACAAGTAGAAAAAACAAACCCCACAAAAATTACTGAAACCATGAAAACAGAATATATATATATGAGTTAAATATTTAAAAGACTATAATAGTATATTAATGATACTAAAATATTGTTATGGAACTCCCCAACTGTTATTATAAAGATGTCTTGTGTGGAATCTTTTTAATTTCTGGTCTATATTTAAAATTCCCCAAACCAGAAAACAGACCACATTGGTCAAATAAAATGAACAAACCTTCGTAACCTATAGAGTTTTCCATGCTGTTGAAAAATATCTGTCTGCTATTTAGTTGAATGACTGTTAATTGACTTGTGATAATTATTGCAGAAGTTAATGAATCACCTGTGCAGGCAACAGCTGCGAACACCCAGCACTGCCCGTAACGCACCGCCCCGCAGCCGTTATTACTCCACTGCCGGAGGATGGAGCAGCTGTCCTTCCATACGGTGGGCTTCACACCGTCATCAAAGTCACCTGACCAGTTACCCACCAGAACTCCTTTATCACCTAGACTGTTGATCTGGACAATACAGGACAAGATGGTGGTGAGTTCTAAGCATGTAAATTTAAATCTAAACTTTTAGATTCTAATTGTTTTTATTTATTCAACTGAATAGCATTTGAGCTGGTGGTGATCAAGCAGAACACTTATAACTTTTAAGTTAGTAGAATAACTTCAGTAATGTCTGAGGGCTGTAACTAACCATGGCACTGAGGACTCGAGTCACATAAACAGGGTTCCTCCTCTCAGAACAATCCAGCGCTGCGTTACTTATGTAGTTTGGACTTTCATCTAAAATCTGCAGACAGATGTCCAGCATGCCAGGCTCAAACTGTGGAAACATAAACCTAACATATCAGTGAAGCATAGATGCTTTGGGCATTAATACTGTTTGAATGATTTAATGGCTGCTTGGGTAACTAAAAATGATTGTTTTAAAAGAAGGCAAATTAATGTATGAATTCGAGGAAGCTTCTGATGAACATGTTGCTACTGTGAAGCAATTATAGAGATGTTTTGAGGTGCAGAACCTGTCCAAAAGTCCATGGTAAGACTGTGATATGTTTGTGTATCCCGCGGAAGATCAGCCCGTCCTGAGAGAGGACGTATTCCTCCCTCTCAGCTTCACTCGCTAGATACACAGAGTCCTCTGAAACAACCAACATAGATATATTATATAGTCATTTTGAACATGTTTTTGTTCAATTTTACAAAAAGTTTACTTACAACTAACGAAAAACACAAATGCAAACAGTATTAGCAGTGCCACGATTACAAACATTAGAATCAAGTCTAAGTTTACATTATAATTTTAAAAATGTTTGATCAGGTTTATACAGTTTTTTATGAGTTAAAAATATCAATAAAAATGTTCCATTAAGTTATTTTATTTATTTATTACAAAATAAGACTGGTGCTTTTTCAAATTGTATATATACAGTATATATCAGCGTTAACGCAAAAATGAAAAATAACAAAAGCAGCCAAATGTCAAACTTTTTTTTTTTTTCCAATGTTTAAAATATTGTCAAAGAACTTTACAAAATAAGCAAATTATTATTATTATTATTTTTCTAGATAACAAAACAATTTTAAAAACATAATTTTTGAATCAGCAGCCCAACATTAATAAAGCAACTAGTGTTGGATTCATTCAGCAAATATGATGCACATTGTGCCCAGCATGACAAACTTAATAATCTGATTGTTTACACTGAAACAAATATGCAAAAATCCTGTTTTAACACTTAGATATATTAGCCTTTCAGACTGCAAAAAAAAAAAAAAATTAATAATAATAATGATTTATGCATAAAGCCAAAGTCATTTTCATTGTTTTAATTTAAAGGGATAGTTCACCCAAAAGTGAAAATTAGGATGACGTGGAGGAGAAGAACTGAATAAAGTCATTATTTTTGTTTTCTTTCTGCACATGAATTATTTTCGTAGCTTCATAAAATTACGTTGAACCACTGATGTCACATGGACTGTATAGTGATGTCCTTACTGCGTTTCTGTGCCTTGAACTTCGCTTGTTGTGTTGCTGTCTATGCAGGGTCAGAAAGCTCTCAGATTTCATCAAAAATATCTTAATGTCCATGGGTTTGGAACGACATGAGGGTCAGTAATTAATGACAGATTTTTGGGTGAGCTATCCCTTCAAGTGCTTCTCATTATCGGTCACCAAAAACAAAACAGCTTACGCTTGCACCAGGGGTTAAAGAGCAGGACAAACTCTCCCAGACTGACTCCTTCTCCCTGATCCAGGATCAGCTTATAGACTCCGATAGGAGCGTTTGGGTGCGAGCACACGGTCAGAGATACAGTGCTGTCAGACGTCTCTGCTGCGGCGCTCCAGCCTGATCTGGAGATGAATCTGCTGAGGCTGAATTTAGCTTTGGTTTGTGCTTCCACTGAGGGGATGGGACCTGAACTCCAACAGAAAGACATGAATGGATGAACACAAATGTGACGTGCATGTTTCGAAGCCTTTACATCGTGTTTCTAATAATATACTTGTGGAATGATCTGATGACTGTGTGCAGCGTTACTGTCGTTCCTCTCAGCACTGTAAATCCTCTAAATACAGCAGGAACTTCACTGTCATGGGACGCTCTGTAATTAACCCAGCCTTGATTTACTGTAAGTATTTTATCAAAGTCATAACAAATGACTCAGAGCCCTGCATGCATGTTTTTTGTTGTAAATGATTTATCAGTGGCTTCATAACCATTTTATTAATGTATTTATTATTTATTTTTTCAGCTGATGTCCCCAAGCCTGTTAGACCCCAGTCGTGGATTCCTATAGTTAAGGCATAGGTATGAATTGTGGTTGTACTATTATTATTATTATTTTGCACATATTACTGTACATTTTACACTTTTTTCTTTTTTTTTTTCTTCCATTGACAGCCAAATATGTGTATTGTACACACACATGTCTGGTCAGCTATCCTTGAAGGGACTCTCCATAGGCGTAATGGTTTTTCTACTGTACAAACCGTATATACTATTGCCCTACACCAACACTACACCTAAACCTACCCCTTACAGGAAACTTTGTGCATTTTTACTTTCTCAAAAAAACTCATTCTGTGTGATTTATAAGCTTTTGAACCCATGGGGACCTCAATTTAGGTCCCCACCGTGACACGAGTCCCCATGAGTCTGTGTGTATTCAGGTTTATGTCCCCACCAGGATATATAAACCTGTAAACATACACATGAGGCATTTACACCTAATATAATTATGTGTATAATTAACCTAATTCATACACATATAGAAATAGAAATATTGCATTCTTTGCAATCTGGTATGATATAACACATTTTTACAATTTCTGTCTTTTCCCCGAAACCTTAATAATAAATTGTCAATATGTGGCTAGTTCTTAATGGCCATCAATGAAAAAGCTGTTTTCAGTCCAGTAGGGACTAATTATTGAAACTGACCAGCTAACCTCTGACCCCTCAACTCCCCTATCCATGCGGATCATGTTAACTTCACTTTCTGCACTCCCATTGGTTGTTACTGTGCTCATTTGCTTAAAAGTTAAATCTGTCCAACTTTGTTGCATTGCCAAGGGCTGCTTTTCCTGGTGGTGTTAGTTGCTTTGGTACCTAATGGTTCGTATTTGTAGTTGCATGATGTGAAGTCTGAGTAGGATGGAAGTGATTGAGGAACCTGTTTGGGCGATGAAGTTGATACTGTCCCTGTTCTGAAAGTGAGTTCCCGGTCGCAGGTGTAGCGTGATGGTGAACGGCTGTCCTCTCCTCACGATCAGTCTGTCCACACCGTTCTGCAGCGTGTGGTGATCAGCGCTGTTCACCTCACACACCAGATCAATGCGTTCAATCTCTACCACTGTGAAGAGAAGAGACTTTGTGCTAATTATACTGCAAAAATGATGTTTCTTCTCAGTATTTTCATCATGTTTTTAATATTAATAACTAAACAATCTTAAATCAACCATCTTATGTATATTTACTTGAGAAGCAAAATTACATAAGATATCATTTTTTTAATGAAAAAAAAATAAGTATTAAAATTAAGTGACTTTATGCTTAAAACAAGAAAAATGTCTGCCAGTGGGGTCAGAAAAATACATTTGTTTTCCCTTTAAATTAAGTTTATTTTTCTGACCCCACTGGCAGATATTTTCTCTTGGTTTAAATATAAAGGCACTTAATTTTGACATTTGACACTTAATTTTTTTAATATCCGAAGTCATTTTGCTTCTCAAATAAAAGTATCTTGATTTAAGAATATTTAGATATTTGTACTGGAAAAGAAGACAAAAAATACTAAGAAAGAACATGATTTTGATTTTTTTAATGATTTTGAAAATTTAAATGGCAAAGCACTTGTTAACACATGCACAACATGTTGCTGTTTAAGCATTTCTATTTTTGGCACATGACCCATAAATTCTTGACCAACATGAGACGAATCAGAATGAATGGGTTTGCATGCTTTTCAGTGCACAGGAACATCATACACAGCTAGAAACGGATGCAAAAATGCTCTAAGTCACGCTTTAGCACTCTGACCTATGAAGCTATGTAGATATTTTAAATAGATAAATACCAGTCTCTAGTGATACTGCAAGATCAGCAATACAGACGGCTATTGTAGAAGGAAAGTATTGAGAATTGAACAGTATTTTAGCCTTCAGACAATCATTATTAAGGTATTGCTATGCAATTATCTGTGAAGTGAAGAAACTGTTTTGCATGCTTCATATATCATATTTCTATAACGCATTACATTGAAACACATACACCCAAAGAATTGACCATGCTTTTGCATTTCCCATAAATCATGCATTCTCATGCATTTTCCCAATTAAAATGCAAATGCACCACAAAAAAACATATTTGTTTCTAAAGCTGCCGTGAAGGCGATCCTACCTTTGTCCATCGTCTCCGGCGGTAATGCTCGTCGTGTGACTCGTGTTGGGTGACTTCAGCTGGTGTTGGGGTCACTGGAGAGATATTTCGGGCGTTGCGTCCTAATGTTACGGTGGTGTCAGGGGACGCACTGAAGACTTTGAACCCTGGCTCTTATTTATGACAGTTACTGCCTTCCATGACTGATGGCATTAAATCACATTACAGCATGTCATGTTACATGAGTCTATTTCTGACAAACAGTCTCTGTGGGGTTGTAGAAGCACATTAATTATGATCTCTATATAAATGCATCCCTGTGCATGTCTGCTTACAATCGTAAAGTTGTTAATCAGAGAGTCACTTTCACTGGTCAGTTTTAGCTCTGACAGGATTTTCCCTCGAGAGGTTTCTTGATGTGTTTTTGTTCTTATTGTTCCCCCAGCTATCAAAATACGTTCTAAGAACTTTCTGGTAATGTGTCTGAATGTTCAAAACTCCAAACTTTTAAATGTTCATTTTTGTTAATGCAAACAATGCAAACTTAAACATTAGGTAATGTACCATTTTATCATTATACGAACATTATGATTTTACTTTTATATGTTCTCTGAACATTTTGAAACAAGTAATAGTATGTTTAAAAAATGTTAAGTGAACATCCAACTAAAAAAAATTCCATGAATGATGTACTGTATAGATGACATTTTTGTGCTTTAATATTTAAAGAGCATTATTAAAGACCAGATAACTTTGAACTTTCATTCTGGCATTGGGTTGGACCTTTACAGTAGTGAAAATACTTTGTAATACATATTATTGTAGAATGTCTAGAACAATTAATTTCATCAGGTAAGAAGCCACTTGGATAAGTTGATGTTTACTAGAACTTTGATTTACATTAATCTGTTTATTCATTTACTAGATGCTGTTTAAAGGAAACTGTGCAGTGTTGATTGTATCAGTGTTATATAAATATATATATATATATATATATATATATATATATATATATATATATATAATATATGCTTTAATTGATGCACGCACACACATTAGGCTACTCGCACACAGAAACTTGTCAACACTACCCCGCAACTTTTATTGTAATAAAATAGTTTCCTATAAGTAGAACTATATTCACAGTTTCATTGTTTGTAGGGACAGACAAACAGATGCAGATAATTACCACACGCACGTTTAGTCTCTCTCTCTCTCTCTAGTTTGCTTCACAGAATATAACTGTCGGTCATTTAACATTTCTATCGTAAAACAGTTGACTAACATTAAATGATTTGCAGCTTCCATCTTACCTCGCTCTCTTTCAATGTTTTCAATCTTTGCGGCGCGCTCAGCGTCTGTGAATGCATAAACCCCGCCTACTTTGATTGGCCAGTTCAATTATTTTGACATTGACCAGCGTTGTTTGCCCGCTGAGGCAGAACAGACTGAAAATGTTACTTTTAAAGCTTTTTTGTCATCCTAACAAGAGTGCTGCGTAATGGAGGACAGCAGATCAGTGCAAGAATTTCAAGAATGTCCCCCTCAATGTCTATGGTGGTTACGGCCCTGATGTTACTGCATGTTCATCTGACTACCTGTCTATCTAAATCAAGACACAAAACAGCAACAACAGTCTAAGTAAAAAAAAAAAAAGAAAGTTGAATACAAATATATTTTAAAGCAAAAACACAACAATGACAAGGACAACAAATTTACTAAAATGTAAAATGAAAACTGAAAATATTAAAGAATCTAAATAATAAATTCTATAATAGATTTAAATAATACTAAACTAACAGAATTGTATGGCTGCTAATGTACATTTGTTTGTCTTACTGTCTGTATTTCTAAAGAAAGACCACACAAAGCAAATTATAATGACCTTTTATTTATAATAAATCTTTTAAATAATAAAATACAGTTTTCTCTCTCCACTGAGGTTCTGAAATCTGGTATATTACAGTACACAAAAGGAACACATGCTGTGTAAAATCCTTAGAGAGTCCAATTTAATAATCAAAATGTATTTTCAAGCAATTTTGTGTGTATATATTTTAAAAATTCCCTGAACCCCATAAACTATACTGGGGTTTTTAAGCTGGATACATGTACAAAGAGCAGGAAGTTTGGCAATCATGATGATCATAGAACAGATATTTGGTTATTGGTCTATATCCTGGAGTTGTAATATTTAACATTACATATGCATTGCATCTGATTTCAAAATACATTTGTACAGTTCATCAAGAAATATTGTCTCATGCAAAATAATTGCACAATAAAGCTTTAACAGAATATTTCTGTTGTTTTTCCAGGAAAACGTCCTTGTAGGTCCTCACACGTGTCTTTCTCAGATGGTCAGTACCAGAAGTAAAGAACTGGTCCACAGTCTCAGATCTGGCCAATATCATCTTGTTTTATGTTCTTTATTTTTTCCCACTGCATTTATTCAAACAAAAATCTCAAATCTGTTCTGTTCTGGTTTGTTCTTCATCAGGTGAATCCAAACAGTGGCATCTTACATGAGATTCCTGGTTGGAGCATCCAATAACCTGATCTGACATCAGTGTACTTCTTCTGGAGAGATGTAAGCATGCCTGTGGAAATGTTGCTTCATTAGTATCATTCAGAAAATATGTAATTTATCAATTGCATATATTTAATGTTTGCAAATACTTAATGATTCCATTTAGAGAGCAGGTACTTGTCAAGTAAAATGTAGTTGTATAGAGCTTTTCACGATACACATTATGCAAAGCAGCTTTACAGAAAATCATGACATTCATGTTTATAATATCTTAATATCTTCATGCCTTATAGTTGCATTTAGCAGATTGGAGCTGGGCGACAATATAGTTATATTTTGCGACAATACAAGCAATCAAGCAGTTGAGATTTGCTATATAGTAGCCTACAATTTACGGTAATAAACCAGCAGCTTCTGGAATTGTACCGTAAAAAATACCGTAAATTCATTAACTGATATACCAACCTATTAAAGTACTGAAATCTGTTTTGTACCTTTGAAATACACTGATAATCACCAAATGCAGGTGGTGATGAGAAAGTCACATGATGAACCAAAGCCCATCACAAGCAACTTTTAAATAATCACATATATAGAAGGTGCACAGTGTCATTCACACAAGCACTAAACACCATCATGGTGAGACTCATTAAACTGAAATATGCAATAAACATTCATTTAACAACATTAGATGTAACATACAACCCTAATAAACATAACTGATAAGAAAAAACTGAGAAGCAGCATAGTTATTTTAAAGAAAAAACATCAAATTCAAACAAAATTTGAAATGCAATGCAGGGAATTCTGGGAACATCAATTTACGGATTTTCCCTGTAAATTTTACAGGAACTTACCATTAACCATTTAACAGGTTTTTACTGTAGCATTTTCACAGTTTTTTACCGTTAAAATCACGGCCATTTTTTACAGTGTATATACAGTATATCACCCTACAAGAGTGTACTACATGATTTAGTTGGACATACTTGTATATACAGCTTTATCATTTGGAGCTGTATTAATATAGTGTCTCTTAAGCATGCAGTGAATCACTGTTTGTAACTAACCTCACAGCTAAACTTCTGTTGATGCCTTGGAACGAATCGGCTCTTCAAACTGACACTGCGGTAAACACAGAAAAACGTAATTAACATTCAATCTGAGCAAATTATTTTCCTTATGGTATATCAAATTAAACTATGTTCCAAACCCTAGTTTTTGCTCATTTTCAGTGTCAAAATAAACACTTAAAAGTGTATTTTGGAATTTTTCTTTCCACTTGTCTGAACAATGTATTTGAGTGCAGTGTGTTGCCCTAACACAGTACATTGGACTTTATTTTTCTGGCTTTTTTAGAGTGTGATATCTTTTAAGTCAGCATTGCTTTGCACGGAAATGTTGCCTAGACAGGCAGCTCACTGGGTTTTGAACAGAGCTGATGTGTGTTTATTTCTCAACCTTGAGAGAGTCGTGAGCATCTGTTTGTGGGCTGAGCTTCTTCCTGGACAGGGCAGGTGAGCCGTAGTGAAGAACATGAGTGGGAGACGACTGACACGCTGAAGGTCTGGAGTACAGCAGTGATGACACAGATGCTCTCCTTCTTGTGGGGCAATTATTATCCACACAGCTAAATAAACCTGCGTTCTCTGTAGAGGAATCTTTAAAGAAAGGACGGAGAGAGAGATTTTGCAGTATTTTATTGAGACATTTCCTTTATTGTACAGAGACTATTCATGTTCCAGTAAGTGGGAGTGTTTGCTACCGTATTTTCCTTGGAAAACGCTAGGTGACATAGAGCCCCGCCCAGACGAGGATGATGAGTGGCTGCCTGCGGTTGACGTGCTGCTGCCAGAGCCAATCGAATCTGGCCGTGGCAAAGCCACGCCCCTTTGAAGGCTAGACAACAAGGGATTGGGTCTTTTCAGGATTCCTACAACTTCTGTCAGAAGAAAAGTAATGGAAAATTCAGGTAATGACTGAAAAGGGCTTTACTTTATTAAATAAAATTAAAACAGCTACAAAAGAGGCAATTTTTTTCAGGGGCGTAGCAACTATTATACTGTATGTGCTCACATTTAGAAGATAATCGTTAGTCCGCATTTGAGAAAGGCTGATTTTTATGAAAGCTTGTTTCTGACAAAGGATAAGAAAAATAAAAAATGTAATTGTGACATTTTATCTTAATTCTGACTCTTTTTTTTTTTTTTTTTCTCAGAATTGCAAGTTTATATCTCACAATTTGGAGTTTTTTCAGATTAGCAAGATGGAAATTCAAAACTTTGAGAAAGGCAGTCAGAATTATGATAATTCTTATCTTGTTTTTCTTAGAAGTGTGAGTTTATAAACCACAATTCTCACTTTTTTTCTCAGAATTGCGAGTTCTATATCTCGCAATTCTGCTATTTTTCCTCAGTATTGTGAAAAAAAAAGAGTCAGTATTGTGAGAAGTCGTGAATACCTTTTTAAAATTTTTTAATTCTGTGCCAGAAACCGGTTTCCATATTTTTTTTGTTTTTGTTTTTGGCTGCAGTGCGAATTAAATGAAATTGTTAAGCACTGCTGTGTAAAACGACAGCTTTAAAGAGATCGTTCACCCCAAAATTAAACAATTCTCTCATCATTTACTCTTGAAGGCTGTTGGTAACCAAACAGTTTTGGGTCCCATTGACTTGTATTTTTCATGGACATACAGTATGATTTTTCATCCATATAAAGGAAGTCAATGGGACCCAGAACTGTTTAGTTAACAACATTCTTCCAAATATCTTTTTTGATACACACAAGAAGGTCATGCAGGTTTGGAATGACACGAGGGCCAGTAAATGACAGAATTTTTTTTTTGGTGAACTATCTCTTTAAGAGCAACAGAAACTTCTGTTAGCCTGGGATTGGGTTGAACAAATGCACAAGTGTTAAGCAGTAACCATATCACAGCTAGCATTCACTAACTATTATCTGCCTTTCGGCAAATTAGTTGCAGATTAGTTAGCATAACATCCCAATGTAATTAATATTCATGACCCAAGCCACACCTGGTAAAGTTTGTGTGCCAAGACTCTGACAGAAAATAAACTACCTGATGAAAAAGACAACAGAAGAGAAGTCATCTTTGATAAAACTGTGCATTAATTCATAGTGTTTTTATCCTAATTATGAAATTTTCATAATAAATGCACTAGAATAACTGGCATTTTAGGATATTTTTCAAACCGTTCCTACGCCCTTGAGTTATACCATGAGATCAGTTATATGCATGCAAATGGTCAGCCTGTGATTGGCTGATAAATACCTCTTCCTGTGACATCACCATTCACAGCATGATTGCTAACAGCTGCGTTTCTAGGTTGAACGTCGGAAAAAGGTTTCCAACCCATTCCCATGAACAACCTCTCCTGTCTCCTCAGCTCTGAAACACAAACATCAACAAGTCCTGTAGATCTACAAGGACATACAAGCACAGACAACGTGTACAGTAACCTTTAACCACTTAAACTTTGCCTGTAAATGCCTAATTTACTCTATATTGTGTTGTATTATGCTCTGACCTCTGCTCTTCAGTGCTTGTTCCCACAGTATGCGCTCAGGTCTCTGGTCCAGGCCTCTTTGACGTCCGTGTCTCTGCCTGTAGGATGTAGGTGTCCTGAGAGCGTCTCCTCCTGAACCAGATCTCAAAACTGCGGCCGCTCACCCCACATGAGTGGGTCATTCCAATCTCACAGGTCTACAGAGGAACATTAAGCAAACTTTAAATGAAGTACAAAGTGTGCAATTTAAACAAACACGTAATATTTAATCATAGCTGTATTAGAAAACAGTTAGAAAAATGTTTAGGGTCACTTATTATTAATATTTATATATATATATATATATATATATATATATATATATATATTTTTTTTTTTTGTTTTTGTTTTTGGCTGCAGTGCGAATTAAATGAAATTGTTAAGCACTGCTGTGTAAAACGACAGCTTTAAAGAGATCGTTCACCCCAAAATTAAACAATTCTCTCATCATTTACTCTTGAAGGCTGTTGGTAACCAAACAGTTTTGGGTCCCATTGACTTGTATTTTTCATGGACATACAGTATGATTTTTCATCCATATAAAGGAAGTCAATGGGACCCAGAACTGTTTAGTTAACAACATTCTTCCAAATATCTTTTTTGATACACACAAGAAGGTCATGCAGGTTTGGAATGACACGAGGGCCAGTAAATGACAGAATTTTTTTTTTGGTGAACTATCTCTTTAAGAGCAAGCAGAAACTTCTGTTAGCCTGGGATTGGGTTGAACAAATGCACAAGTGTTAAGCAGTAACCATATCACAGCTAGCATTCACTAACTATTATCTGCCTTTCGGCAAATTAGTTGCAGATTAGTTAGCATAACATCCCAATGTAATTAATATTCATGACCCAAGCCACACCTGGTAAAGTTTGTGTGCCAAGACTCTGACAGAAAATAAACTACCTGATGAAAAAAGACAACAGAAGAGAAGTCATCTTTGATAAAACTGTGCATTAATTCATAGTGTTTTTATCCTAATTATGAAATTTTCATAATAAATGCACTAGAATAACTGGCATTTTAGGATATTTTTCAAACCGTTCCTACGCCCTTGAGTTATACCATGAGATCAGTTATATGCATGCAAATGGTCAGCCTGTGATTGGCTGATAAATACCTCTTCCTGTGACATCACCATTCACAGCATGATTGCTAACAGCTGCGTTTCTAGGTTGAACGTCGGAAAAAGGTTTCCAACCCATTCCCATGAACAACCTCTCCTGTCTCCTCAGCTCTGAAACACAAACATCAACAAGTCCTGTAGATCTACAAGGACATACAAGCACAGACAACGTGTACAGTAACCTTTAACCACTTAAACTTTGCCTGTAAATGCCTAATTTACTCTATATTGTGTTGTATTATGCTCTGACCTCTGCTCTTCAGTGCTTGTTCCCACAGTATGCGCTCCAGGTCTCTGGTCCAGGCCTCTTTGACGTCCCGTGTCTCTGCCTGTAGGATGTAGGTGTCCTGAGAGCGTCTCCTCCTGAACCAGATCTCAAAACTGCGGCCGCTCACCCCACATGAGTGGGTCATTCCAATCTCACAGGTCTACAGAGGAACATTAAGCAAACTTTAAATGAAGTACAAAGTGTGCAATTTAAACAAACACGTAATATTTAATCATAGCTGTATTAGAAAACAGTTAGAAAAATGTTTAGGGTCACTTATTATTAATATTTATATATATATATATATATATATATTTTTTTTTTTTTGTGAAATGCATTTGCAGATATGTAAATTATTTAGAAATAAGTTTTATTATACACTACTGTTCAAAAATTTGGGGTCCGTAAGATTTTTAAAAATGTTTTTGAAGAAAAGTCTTCTGCTTACCAAAGCTGCATTTATTTGACTATAAATGCAGTAAAAACTGTAAAATTATGAAATATTATTGCAATTCAAAATAACTGCTTTCTATTTGAATATATTGTCAAATGTGATTTATTCCTGTGATCAAAACTATATTTTCAGCATCATTACTCCAGTCTTCAGTGTCACATGATCCTTCAGAAATCATTCTAATATCCTAATTTGCTGCTTAAACATTTCTGATTATTATCAATATTGAAAACAGTTGTGCTGCTTCATATTTTTGTGGAAACCATGACACATTTTATTTTTCAGGATTCTCTGATGAATAGAAACATTAATATTCTCACACACATACCTTGATAGACATTTTGTAAACATACACATCATCTCCACGGTCGTTTTTTTTGGTCTTGGTGAAGAGGATGACGTCTTGGAAGAGAAACACTCGTCGGAGGGAACGTTTCTTGCGGAAAATTACCCAGAATTCATCCTGCCGAATCAGTTGGCCCTGCTCATTCAGATTCAGCTGAAACATAATGACAAAAAATAAAATGATTACTTATCGCATATTATGGATAAACTGGAAAACCAGTTTCAGATGTGAGAAAAAGACCAAAATTTGTGTTCCAAAGAAAAAAATATGACTATATGGTGACCGATTGATTGATTGATTGATTGATTGATTGATTGATTGATTGAATGAACTCTCAGTTTTTTTAACAGATTATTCAAAGTCCATCTTGTAGCTTTGCCACTAACATCGCAGTCGCGGATGGCGTCCATGGTGAGCAGGTCGTTCCCGTGCCGCAGCTGGAATCGCACCACCTCTAGAGCCGCCTGGATCTCCTCTCGTTCTCCGCTCTGATCCGGCACACATTCGTCCAGGATCTCCTGCAGCAGCAGACTGTATTTACTGATCCTCTGGACCGGCTTCAGCAGGTACGAGGAGAGATCCATGCTGTCACCCAACTCCATCTGCTTACGCTGGACAAAAAGAGCTTTGATTTAATTCCCATTCACTTTAATTAAACTCATATACAACTATTACAGAAGGTTCAAATGATCACGAATTTGAAGATCAGGGTAAATTTAACTTATTTTGTCTTCCGGGAAACATGTAACTATCTTCTGTAGCATCTGAAGGGCAGTACTAAATGAAAAAAATATGATATTTAGGCAAAATAAGAAAAATGTACACATCTCCATTCTGTTCAAAAGTTTTCACCCCCCAGCTCTTAATGCATGTTTTTTTCCTTCTGGAGCATCAGTGAGCGTTTGAACCTTCTGTAATAGTTGCATATGAGTCCCTCAGTTGTCCTCAGTGTGAAAAGATGGACCTCAAAATCATACAGTCATGGTTGGAAAGGGTTCAAATACACAAAAATGCTGGAAAACCAAAGAATTTGTGGGAGCTGAAGGATTTCTTCTGAAGAACAGCAGGCAGTTTAACTGTTCAGGACAAACAAGGGACTCATGAACAACTATCACTAAACAAAACAAAAAAACACAGCAGTGGATCATTCAGGTCACAACACAGTATTAAGAATCAAGGGGATGTAAACTTTTGAAAGGAGTCATTTTTAAAAATTAACTATTATTTTCTCTTGTGGACTATATGTAAACATATTTTATGTGAAATATCTTATTCGGGTCAGTAATAAATAAACAATAACATGCATTTTGTATGATCCCTTTTATTTTGGTAAAGTAGTTAACATTTTGCAAATTCTGAAAGGGGGATGTAAACTTTTGACCTCAACTGTAAATATAAAAGTACTATAATTATATTCATTATATTATTACATTTTATATGGTACACATTATTTTATATATTTATATTTTGCATGTATTTTATTTAAATATTTGTAATAAACATTTTATATATATATATATATATATATAATACTTTATTTATATATCTATTATAGAAATATGTATTTTAAATATATTAACATTTAAATCATATATACTATTTAAATAAAATACATAAAAATGTAAAATAATATAAAAATAATATATTATAATTTATAATATATACTATAATGTCCTTTATTTTATTTGCATATTTTTGTATAACAAACTATAGGTTCCTCACCTTGAAGTATCTGTGGTGTTGTATTAGAGCGTCAGACTGGGGTTTGTTCTTGCTGTAAAGGGCGTAAAGTCCAAAATTCTCTCTCTGTTTTAATAGATATTTGTACAAGATTAAAATGATATTCTGTTTAAAGTGAAAGCGGCATGATTACGATCAAAATGCAGTGCTGTCTCACGTGATTGAGGAAACAGCGTCCGACTCGGAGCGGTTCTGCCTGACAGGCCTCCAGGTCCTGCTGGAAATGCTGGCAGTGGAAGTCGTACAGTTTCTCCAGGTTACCGAAGATGCGTCCACGCTGACCGCGCAGATCCTGCGGGACGTCCGGCCGGGACAGCAGAGGGAAGTAATGAGTCAAGATGTAGCCGAGAGAGCGAACGTACTCCACCTCCGTCAGCAGGAGCTCCTCCATGACGCGATGAAGCTTCCTGCAGGGAAATAAACATAAGAATCTATTTCTAAAATAATACAAATCTATAATGAAATATCAGCTGTGACAGCCTTCACTTCAGAAAAGTACCCTTTTTTATACGTGGCTCCATGGAAATATTACTATAGAAATTATTATATTATTATAATTATTATATAAATCTATTATTATGCTTATTATGTTTAGCATTAGTATTACAATTGTAGTTAATGAACCACTACTTTAACATGGTACTGCCACTTTTAAAATCTTTTATTTACTCTTCTTACTGTAACTTTACCTTTCTGACATCAGTGTAAGCTTTTGGACAGAGAAAGAAATAGCATGAAAAATATTGAGACTCGTTTTTTTCCCCCGTTATACACTACTGTTCAAAAGTTTGGAGTCGGTAAGATTTATTTTTTGAAAGAAATGAATAGTTGTTTTCAGCACGGATGCATTAAATTGGTCCAAAATAAAGACATTTATAATTTTACAAAATATTTCTATTTCAATGCTGTTCTTTTGAACTTTCTATTCATCACAGAATCCTGAAAAATAAAATGTATCACAGTTTCCACATAAATATGAAGCAGCACAACAGTTTTCAACATTGATAATAATCAGAAATGTTTCTTGAGCAGCAAATCAGCATATTAGAATGAGTTCTGAAGGATCATGTGACACTGAAGACTGGAGTAATGATGCTGAAAATTCAGCTTTGATCACAGAAATAAATTACATTTTACAATATATTCAAATAGAAAACACTTATTTTAAATTGTAATAATATTTCACAGTATTACTGTTTTTACTGTATTTTTGATCAAATAAATGCAGCCTTGGTGAGCAGAAGAGACTTCTTTCATAAACATAAATAAATCTTACTGACTCCAAACTTTTGAGTGGTACTAATAGCTAGAAAGCAAAGTGCATCTTCAAGGGAAGTAGTTTCAACTCAGTGATTCATCTTTATATTTAAAGACAACATGAAATGTTTTTCACAGTGCATTTTAAAAATATGCATTAACAACATTGCAATTTAAATTTAATTAAACATTTATTTTTAATTTATTTTAAATGTTTAAATTTAATAAATGAATAAAAAATGTCACAATTCTGGATAAACCTGAATATACTATGTGAAATATGTTTCAAAAGCAGAGAAAAAGTGTTACATTTTGATTAAATGTTTTAGTCTTTTTGAAATTATGCTCACTGATGAATCATTCGTAAGACCAGAAACCCTTTAAAGTACATTAAAGCAAACAGTAGCCGTTTTAATTTCATGTTGTCTTTAAGTCTCAACAGTGGGCACAAGAACACAGTGTAACTCACATGGTTCTGTTTGGGCTTTCTGGGGTGGATGCAGTGTTTTCTCCATCGGTTCTCCAGCTGTCTGTGAACACAGGGACGTCTCTAGTGCCCTCCGTCTCTCCGCAGGCCGTCTGAGAGCAGAAGCTGCCGTGGCGAGAGTTCACGTACGGCTGGTTCTGGCAGAAGACGGGCTCTGTGATGTGGAGCTCGGGTCCCTTGCTGTTGGTTCTGCTGGCTGCGTTCTGCCATGGAAACCACTGACAGCCCACCGTACTCGAGCCTGCGACGGGTTTCTGCTCTTGGGATGCTTTTCTGCCAACGCTTTTGCCTCTCTGGCTGCGGTCTGCAGGAGTTTCCTTCACAGTCTGAGTGGTTTTGGCCTCTCTCCGGGTTTTGTGGTTGGATCTGAAGTTGAAGCAGGTGACGGTGCCATGAATGCTGTCCCTCGCCCGACTCGCCCTACTCTCTGACAGCTCGGGTACAATCCCATGCTCCTCTTGTACTGGGGTGGGTGATATGACTAAAATGTTATTTCACAATACACTGCAAAAAAATGATTATTTGTTTTTTTTCTTGTTTTCCATTACAAATATCTAACATTCTTGACTTATGATACATGTACTGGAGAAGCTAAATGAGATATTAAGATATTAAGCCTTGTTTTTTGATGAACTGATTATTTTTCTGACCCCATTGGCAGCTATTTTTCTTGCACAAACTTACAAAATTTTGAATTTTTTTTTAATAGAAAACAAGATGTAATATCTTAAGCCATTTTACTTCTCAAGTAAATATCTAGATTCAAGAATGTTTGGATATTTGTGCTTGAGAAAAAGACAAAAAAATAGTAAGAAAATCATTTTTTCCCCCACGTATAAGGATTTGTTCACTGCAAAACATACCTTTTTTTAAAATTTAATTTTAGTCTTGTTTTCCAATACAAATATCTGAACTTTCTTAAATTAAGGTACATTTGCTCGAAAAGCAAAATGACTTAAGATATTAAGTCTTGTTTTCTAAAAAAAATAAATAAAATAAAATAAATTCCGTCACAATGAAGAGTTTATTTACCCTATTGCCATTACACAATTTTTTTCTTGTAAATCTAAGAAAAATCCAACTTGTGATATATAAACTTGCAATTAATTGCGAGAATGAAGTCTTAATTGTAACATAGAAAGTCACAATTCAGAATTACATGATATAAACTCAGAATTGAGAGGAAAAAATTCTAAATTTCATAATGTAAACTTATAAACTTGCAATTGCAAATTTTTAATAACTTGCAATTCTAAGTCAGAATTACATGTTGTAAACCTACAATTTGGAGAAAAAAATTATAAGGTTTTAAAAAAGGTTATAACTAATTTTTAAGAAAAAAGGTCAGAATTACATGATATAAACTCAGAATTTAGAGGACAAAAGTTGCAATTGCAGGTTTATTACTTGCAATTCTGAGGAACAAGGTGTGAATTACATAATGTAAACTCAGAAATTGGAGAAAAATGTCAGAATTGCATGATGTAAACAGTTTGGAGAGAAGAGTCATAATTATGAGTTTATAACTCGCAGTTAGGAAAAATTCAGATTTGCATGATGTAAACTCACAATATAAAGGAAAAAAATCACAATTACGAGTTTAAACTTGCAATTGTAAGAAAAAAGTTATGAAATAAAATGTCACAATTATGAATTTTTATTTAATTGTAAATGTTTTTTTTTTTTTTCAAGCTTCCATTTCATACCACGCAGCCCTATCTTGTACAGACTCTTGTGAATCCTGACCTGGAATGACCTCGGGCCAATCAGAGTGACGTCCAGCGGCGGTTTGAGCTCCTTCCAGAAGCGCCAGTCTCTCCTCCAGCTGTCGCCGGACCTCCTGGCAGTGGATCCAGGCGGAGTCCCACACCTGCAGAGCTCTGGAGCTGGAACAGGCCTGCGCTCTCACGTCCTGGAAGTGCTCGGGAGAAAACTCATCTAATCTCTGCAGGTAAGCGTGAATATGTGTCCAGCGCTCCTCATCTGGAGAACTGCAGTATTGCTCCTGTTCCAAAAATCGCCTGCAATCACTGGCCACAGCTGACGCCTGAAAACAATTATGATTTCGTTCATACATAGGGAGGATTATGTTGACAAAAATGTGTTTCCCAATGTTTCAACACATCCCTTAAGAAAATGAACCATTTTACTAAAAAAACCCCCCAAGGCTACTATAGTTAAACCATGGTGACCATAAAAGAACCACGGTTTTGCTTCACTAACCATAGTTTAACCATGGCATTTGTAGTGAAACTGTGGTTATACAAATGGTGATCAATATGCCAAAACACATGGTTACTACACCTTTCCCATAATAAAACCATGGTTAATTTTCTTAAAGGAATCATGGAACCAATTTCAACAAAATCTAAAAATATATATTTTTTTTGTCTTTTGGAAGTTGCATTCAAAATCCATTTGGCTCGAAAACCTGAGGAACCATGTTCTTTCTTGATAAGAAAGGGTCCTAAATAAAACATGGATAAAAAATACGATAATTTCTTGAACTGTTGAAATGACCAAATGTAATTGTTGAAGAAAGGCAAGTTTATGCTTGTTGACTAGTTATAGTATATAACACTCCTCTAGATGGCAGCATGATCTCATGATTACTGTGTATTACCAGAGTCTCACAAAATTAGGAGACTATAGAGTCATTCAGTTTTTAGTCTTAAATACTGACAGAATCATTCAGATCTCTTAAAATGTTAAGTACAGATTAATTTGTGCGTAAATCAAAAAACGTATATTCTAGAAACCCTTTGAAACTTAACTATCAAACTGACGTCAAGACTGAACAGCTGTATTTCTTTGCCTTCAAGTCTCATAGGAATGATTTTATGTAAAATCTCAGTGTTGGAGGGTGTCAATAATCACTCATTGATCATAAGTTATAAGAATGTTGTGAATTGGTGCATTTAAAATTCCCTTGATCTTTTGACAAATAAGAGGTCATTGTACTATTAAAAACATCCTAAAATTTTCAGAACTCAAACTTTGTCGTTACTCTAAAAACAGCTTATATTGAAGCCAGTCTGCCTAAACAACAGCTTGTGGAATCTTGTACTCTGTGATGTAATAGTGTGGATAAGCACCGCCTCCGCAGAAGAAGATTGACATCACTGCCTGTTTAGCCCCGCCCACTGATTCACACATCTAGCGTTTAGACGAGATTGAGGTCTCTGCAGAGCAAAAGTGGGTGTTTCTGAATTGCTAGGCATTTTCAAGCTGCTGGGTGTTTCTAAATCATGCAATCAAAATGATCCCCCTGACCTAACCCCACCCCTAAACCTACCGTCACTATGACGTCAGCCAATCAAGTAACATGGTCAAAAAACGCCCCGATCTGGTAACTCCCATTACTTTGCTGCAGAGACCTATACTTGGTTTAGACTGGCGAACGCACAGGTCTGAGCAGAAATCAAATGATAAAGATGCTCTGAAGACAACAAGACTCTGTGCAGTGCCAAGCTGTAGAAAAACAATGTTTGTGTTGCCTTCCTTCTGATCCCAACATTAGGAAAGAGTGAATTAACTTTGTTTTTAATGAAAATCCAGACTGCCTCAGTAAGAACCCGGTCCTTTGTTCACTTCATTTTACCGCAGATTCGTTTACAAACAAGGCACAATTCAACGCAGGATTTTCAAAAAGATTGAAACTAAAAGATGATGCTGTGAGAAATCTGTGAGAAATGTACGCTGTCAAACATACACAACTGTTAGCCAATCACAGCAGTGGGCGTTTACTTCAGAGTCTACAATCAGCCACGCCTTCAAACAGAGCGTTCTGATGAGGGGGGTTAAATACAGGACAGAAAATAGCTTATTACTTCTAAATTATGATGTTTTTGATGTAAAAATCTTGATAACATTATAAGTGGACCACAGAAAACTGTACAAAATAAAAATCAAAGGCAGTTCCTGACTCCTTTAAAGTATAAGCCATACCCTCTCGCAGAAGTGGCAGATGTACACCATCATGCCCAGCTCTTCACAGCAGCGCTCGGCCCGTGATACAAAGTCAGCCAGACTGGATTTAAACACGGACACCATCCTGTGAAACACCTCTGTCTCAGGATAGTTTGGCCCCTGGACGCGCTCCGCATCCGACACCAGCATCATCGCCTGATGCTTTCGCTCCTGATAATTATCCAGAAACATGTTACAAGAAAACATTTGCCACAAGGTTAAACATTACTGATTTTTTTTTTTTTGCCACATGATGATTTTGATGGCAAAGTTGAGGCTTAATCTTTACATTTTTGAAGTCACTTAGGTAGTGGCGCACCATACATTTTCTTCACTTTCACTTACGTTTGCTTCGGAGAGAAATGCTTTGAAACTCTGCAGCGTTTGCTGGATTCGTTCACTGCAGTCTTCCACAGATTCAGCCTCCAGGAGCCGCGTTTCTCCTTCAGTGTCGAACCAGTCCTTTATCTACAGAGAGATACGCTTAACTCAGTGCATCTGAATGCAAAAGACCAATGTACACTAGGGTTCAAAAGTCTGGGGTCAGATTTTGTTGTTGTTTCTCTTAGAAATTAATGCTTTTATTCAGCAAAGACTCATTTAAGGCAGTAAGGACATTTGTAATGTTGGAAAGAACAATAAGCAACAACAGTAATCTTTTCATGTTTATATAATAATAAATATAATATAATATAATATAATATAATATAATATAATATAATATAATATAATATAATATAATATAATATAATATAATATAATACCATTAAATATAATAGAAAATAATTGTTATAATAATTTATAATAATAATAATAATGTATAAATATTTATATAATAATATATACTGTAATACAGTAATATTATAATACATTGATCAAAAGTGACAGGAATAAATGCATAAATAAATGCTGTTCTTTTCAAGTTTCTATTTTTCAAAGAATCCTAAAAAAGAAACATGTATCATGGGTTTCACAAAAAAAATATGAAGAAAAAAGGTTTCTTGAGCAGCAAATCAGTATATTAGAATGATTTCTGAAGGATCATGTGACACTGAAGACTGCAGTAATGATGCTGAAAATTCTGCTTTGTTCACACAAATAAATTACATTTTATAATATATTGACATAGAAATCAGTTATTTTAAATTGTAATAATATTTCACAATATTCCTGTTTTTACTGTATTTTTGGGCAAATAAATGCAGCCTTGGTGAGCAGAAGAGACTTCTTTCAAATCCTCTGATGTTTTGTCTTTAAAGTACAAGTAAAACCTATTTTAACTAAAATGATCAATTTTTCTTTTGTTCACAGCTCTCTACCTTTGCAAACCTGGACTCCATCTCTCTGAGCTGTAACAGGAAGTCCAGGTGCTGCAGGGACATATTGGACTTCCTGGCCAGGATGTGCACCTGCTCCTCCATGGCGTTGTACAGATGTGTGACTGTGTCGATCACCTCACTGTGGGAAAACACAGATGATTTACTGCATCAGGTCCCTTCAGTATTATCTGTAGGTTCAGTAGAATGTGTTTGAGGCTGACGTGTGTTCACATGTGTGTGTTTACCGGCTCTGTTCACAGTCTGGTGACCTCACTTCAGTTTCCCGCCTCAGCCTGGCCAGCATGGCTCCGCCCCCCCTTTGCAAGCCGACCAATCGTGCGTCTTCCAGAACATTCTTCATTAGAGCTCCCTGCTCCTCAATGCACTGCTGCACATCCTGATTCACACACAGTAATTTCTGCCATTTTACATATTCATAGAGGTCTGTGCGTTATCTTTACGTAAGAACAGCATGTTTTTATTCATAAATAATTTTGATTGGAGGGTGGGAGGTTGGTTTAAGACAGAACAAGAACAGAGAAAAATGTTTAATTACCTGTACTGTGTCGATCTTATGAACCCCTTCCAGTTTCTTTATGGCTCCTGAAAGCAGAGCGGATGCCTCCTGAACATCTGACACAAATGGATACAGTTTCTGTAACATAAAAATGTTGCATTTTTATACAGATATGCAAGGTTAGGTTAAAAATAATTAGTAATTTTTACTTTATAGTTACTAAAAAAAGAATGAAAAGTATATTATAATAATATTATATCATACAAATGACATTATTCTTTAAATTGTAATTTAATGAAATATTATGAAATATATAAATATAATAATAAATCAAGATATAAAAATATATTAATAATATATTAATATATAATATTAAACATATTAACATTGTATTATTAAATATTATAGTATATTTTTAAATATAGTAATATATGATCAGTTATAATCTTGTATTATTGAATATAATAATATAATTGAGAATATAAAATAATATAATAATATAATTGAGAATATTAAGTAATATTTATAAAATGAAATTTAAATATAATAATAATGTGTATAATAAAATGTATAATATAATACAATTATTATTAAATATTGCATTTATTATTATTAAAATTATTATTAAATAGTATTTTAAAATATAACAATTTAATATGGTATAAATATAAAATAATATAAAAATATAATATAATAAAATAATATTGATTTTTCTACTATATATATATATATATATATATATATACAGTATATATATATATATATATATATAAAATATACATCATAATTATTATGAATATTTTATTAATAATGCTGGTAGGGATCAGATTGCTTGCCCAATAATGTACCTGATGGATCTGTAGCCAGTCGCAGTGGTTGTACTGGAAGGATCCGTGTAGAGCCGCAGTCAGCTGACTGACGTCCACTATTTTATAAAGAGCCTTAAGTGACGTCACAGTTTCCATCTGCAGAGGGTTGAGAAGATCAAAGTCTGTTACAAATACACGTGCATGCACAACAGTATTATAAAGAAAACCACTGAAGCCAGGTGTATGTGTGCAATTATAGAAAAAAAACAGCTCTCCTGACCGTAACGCCGGGTCTTTTCTCATGACTATGGCTGTTGTCCTTATTGAGCAGCAGCAGAACCCAATGCACAGCATGAGGATCGAGTTCCTGTGGACAAACGCTCAGGATTTAGTGCCTTAAGAGGTTTTCAAGCTGTAGTTTTAACCCAAACACACACACACACACACACACACACACACCTGGAGCATAAGGAGAGCTTTGGCAATCTCTGAATGTGGCGGCTTCTTCCGTGCATCAAACACCACCGTCATCCCTAGATCTTTCTCTTTCCTAAAAATAACATCCATCAGTCTTTCAGCAATGAACATCTCTATTGTGTGTTTGTTGGGCAGATGTTGTACCTGGTGATGGTGTGGAAGTACAGCAGTAGTTTGCAGATCTCCTGGCTTGAAATGGGTGCAGAAGCCCAGACCTGATGATCTCCATAAATCTCCACAACTGCTCGGCCTGAACGGTCCTGACCCCCTGCAGGAGGCAGATGAGGTCAGTCGAACATTAGACCATGACAAACACAGCGCTGTCCTATAAGTGACTAATGCTTTCATTACTGCAGTCTGGGATCATCTCTTTTCGCTTGCCTTGTTCAGCATATAAACATTGAATTTCAATAGGAAACACAACATGGGCTCGTTCCAAAAACATCTTATTGGAGAAGAAAGGGGTGTTATTTATGGGGTTCTTAGCCTATAGTTTTCATTGCTCAACAATGAGGATTTGTTTTTGCTTGCTTGGTTATAGTTAACATTCTCACTGGCCCCAACACAGAATATTATATAGTGATTTTTTTTATTTATATATAGAAAATTTACACATTTTAAATTTTAAATATATAATTTCAAGAATATATATTCAAATGTATTTATTTATTACATTTAAATGAATAATTCAAAATAAAAAATATACATTTTTTTATTATTTATTTTTATTAATTGTTTAAAATTAGTTTAATTTTAAACAATTAAAAACATTATAATTTTATATTTTATTGTATTATATAATTTAAAATTAAAATATACATTTAAATATATTTCAATTTTAAATTTAATTTTAGATTTATTATTTTAAAAATATTGAAAAATACACATTATATATAGCTAGATCAGCTAGATGATTTTACTTTGCTGACAATGTTTTTTTTTTTTTTTAACAACCAAATGACAGAACACCAGATGTCTACAGTTTCAAAGCATTAAAAAGCATGTGATATTATTTTGAATTAGATATTTTTAGATGGGGTTACCTGTAAGACACACCATTCCTGAGTGAAGGAGGCCGTCAGCTGTAAGTGCAGGAGGTGTGGATGATCTGGATGGTGGTCTCTCTGTTTCAGCTTGTGCAGATGCATCTGAAAGATTGATCCGTGGTCCAATAACAGGAGGGGACAGAGATTTTGAGTCCTGAGAGAGATCTTCAAAGGAATAAGTCAACATGCATTAAAACATGATCAAAGATGTTATTTTGCTTCTAATAAGGTTCATTAGATCATAAGGACTTGTCTTTAAATAAAACATATTGAACATATTTGATCAAACATTTATCTTTTCCTCCTTTTTTCTTAGGTTAGTCTCTTGAAAAGTGTCTGGATGAATGTAAGGATTGATGTAGAATGGATGGATGGATGGATGTAAAGATAGATGGATATAGAATGTTTGGATTTATGGATGGAATGAAAGACGGATAGATATAGGATGGATGAATGGATGTAAAGATTGATGTATGGATGGAAATGCAGATATAGGATGGATAGATGGAACTATAGATGATGGATTGTTGTAAAGATGGATGTATGGACAGATAGATGTAGGATGGATGGATGAAAGATATAGAATGGATAGATGGATGTAAAGAGATGGATGGTTGGGTATTTGGGTGGGTGAATTCATGGATGGAAAGAGAGATGGATATAGAATGGATGGATGGAAAGATAGATCGATTCTGGATTGATGGATGAAAAGATGAATAGATATTTTTTTTGTCCTAGTCCAGCCCTGGATAGACCGATAGCTAGACCGACAGATAGACAGACAGATAGATAGATAGATAGATAGATAGATAGATAGATAGATAGATAGATAGATAGATAGAGGATGGATTTAAAGATATAGACATAGATAGGTAGGTGGGTGGGTTGATGGGTGGGTTTATGGATGGATGGACAAGTGGGTGGATGGGTGGATAGATAGATACAGAAGATTGATCCAAACCTTGAGCTGGTAGTCGTCTTCTGTTTATCTTTGGAGACACGAGTCCAAAAGTGGTGGTCTTCTTCCCTGGAACCACATGCAGCCTGGGAATCATTTCAAAGTAGCTGCTTCTGTCCACCTCGTTTGTCTCTCCTTGGACAACAATATGGCACTTCTCAGATGTCCCAACCACAGCTGGAGTAAAACAGTGTATCTTGTCCTGAGAAATGTTCTCTGTTTGATCCTTATGCCCTTCGCTGGAGTAATCACCTAAAGGACCTGTTTCTGGGGAGCTACAATAAGCTGTATTTTCCTGAGCAGGTCTGTGAAGGCTACTGGGATGCTCAGATCTTTCTTTGGGTTTAATAGGTTTCTCCTGTGGTTCCATGTACCGACATTTTTGTGCTTTGGTCCCTTGTCCGTGTTTCCTCTGCATGCACGGCGTACAGGGTTCCTCTGCGAACCTCACGGTGCGAACACAAGCCGTACGTTCCCGAGTAGCACTGTTGGACCTCAGCAGAGGAGTATGAGGTTGAGCCCAAGTTTGTGAGCATCCTTGCGTTTCTTTGGTAAGGTCCATTAGATCTTTGCAATTGCTAACCAGACTTCTGCTGTCCCATGTGTTTGGAGACACCCATCCCACCGGTCGCATCCCAGACTGAGCTGGATCCATTTCAGCGTTTCTGGAACTACTGCTGTTGTCTACCAAATGCAAGGACACTGCTATACCATCCCGTGCAGGACAAATCCTTGTCTCTACAGAGAAACTAGAAGGGGTAGGTGTATGTGGATGGCACGAACTCAAAGACTCTTGTTGGTTTGACGTAGACGAGGAGGCCATCCTCCGATGGTCTTCAAATTCAGGATTGGCCACCTCTTCCCAGGGAACCTTGACTACGCCCTGCTCGGTTTTGAAGACACAGCAAGCCAGAGGTGTTCCATGTCTCCCCTCGTTGAGTTCCTGAAGCCAGGCTTCAGTGAAGATGCTGGGGTACGAAGTCTCGGGTATTGGGGTTTCCTCTAGCTCACGTTCCTCCTCCACCTCCAAAAGGCTCTGGACCACAATACGGGCTGCCTGGTTTCCAAACGGCACAATCTGCAGGTAAAAGTCTCCTGGTTTGAGCAGCAAAGGGTTAACTGGAGCAAGCTGGATCACGATGCGATCGTGTAAACACAAAGGCCACCCGGAAAACCTGAACACCCTCTGAGAGTACGGAGCCTGTTCGGGACACACAGAAAATCAATTTAAGTAGAACTCAGTTGAGAATCCCTTTTAGATTCCAAATGGAATGTCACATTTAAATTTAAATTTGAAATGTGGCAGCAATAAGGATGCAGAATTCATTAATTAATCTAAGAATCTAAAAATTCAGCTTTGATCACAGGAATAAATTACATTTTTAAATATATTCAAATAGAAAACAGTTATTTTAAATAGTAAAAATATTTCACAATATTACTGCTTCTGCTGTATTTTGGATAAAATAAATACAGGCTTGGTGAGCAGAAGAGACTTCTTTAAAAAAATAAAATAAAAACTGTTCAAAAACTTTTGAATGGTAGTGTATATCGTGTGTGTGTGTGTGTGTGTGTGTGTGTGGTGGTGGGCCGCCTGGACCAAAAAAAATGCCAGGGCCGATTTTTTTGTCCCAGTCCAGCCCTGGATAGACAGAAAGACAGATAGATAGATAGTTTTTATTTTCTACATGTCATATTAAATAAGTTAATTTTGGTGGACCAGGGTGGAGGAATACTTTATTTCCCAGAATGATTTTATTTTATTTATTTTTTTAATTAGGGTAAAAGAAAGTGATATCGAAACAATTTTATGAGATACAGTCTTTTCACAAATATATAATAATTAGTATCAATTAATTTTTCATGCATTGTATAAACAACTTTTGATTTATAAATGATAAAGCAATAAGATATTGAAAATATTGCCAGTGCAGCTGATATTCCTCAATGTTACATGCAAGTGCATTTTTAAGTGTTCACATTCCAGTGTGAAATACTGACGGCCAAGAATTAAATAATTACTGTCGATTATATTAAGATCGTTCTTATGAAGTGAAAATAAAGATGTGCAGCCCATGGAAGTGGTTCAGATGAGTATCTGTGGAAGATCAGGCTGATAAAGGGCTTTATAAAAGAGCTTATTGAGTGAATAGCATGGAGCGATGTTCTTGATGTCAAAGACGTCCTATAATCACTGCGCTGAGCAGATGAACATCACATGGCCGACTGCCTCAGTCACTCATTAATTGACCTCAGATTCTGCGCTCTGTAGTGAATGTCAGACGGCGGTCTGGAGCACTTATCTCAATGACTCCTCAAAGATGATCCGTCTGAAAGACATACTGCAGTCGCTTCTCAGATCAGCTGAGCTCAGACTGTCCCTGTATGACACTGTGCTCAAGACAACGTGCTACTGACTATTTTCAGAGTTTCAAAGTGTTGCTGCTTGTTATTAATCAGAAAGCATCTATAAGATAAGAAGAGTTGTTGACACATACTGTGTTCATGGACTTTTTCTATGAACATACTGTAATATGAATGCATAAGAGAAAGTTTAAGGGTCTTTTCTCAACTTTAGGCACTTATGTTTTCGGTTGATTTTCACTAAAAAGTACCCCCCCCACCTCAAGTTTTGTTAAATGATGGTCACATTTAAAACTCTTTCAGAAACTTTTTATTGTGCCTTCATCATGTATTTTGTTACTGTATTTTGATATATATTTTAAAATGCCTTTTAATACAATTTCTTTTTTATTCTAATTTCAGATCTTCATTCTTATATTTGAAGAGAACAGTTTGCTCTTGAGATTAAACATGTGACCTGCCAAGAAAACAAGTCAAAGGTAAATATCAAGGTAAATATCACTTCTGAACAATATATGTTTTATTAATTAAGTCTTCTAATTAAGCTGAAAATGTGGTAAATTATGCTGAAAATGTCAAAGTATTATTTAATTTTATTTGTAATGCATGAAATGCTGGCTATGCAGCTCTGGCAACAGCTTGCCATTTTATTTTATTAATAAAATGTCTAAAAGGATCTTTTCCATATTTTACTTATTTGTAAATTGTGCAAAAAGTGTCAAAATATTATTTAATTTTATTTGTAATGCATGAAATGCTGGCTATGCAGCTCTGGCAATAGCTTGCCATTTTATTTTATTATTAAAATGTCTAAAAGGATCTTTTCCATATTTTACTTATTTGTAAATTGTGCAAAAAGTGTCAAAATATTATTTAATTTTATTTGTAATACATAAAATGACGGCTATGAAATCAGCCCTAGCAGAGTTTGCTGTTTTATGTTGTTTAAAATGTTCAAAAAGCTCTTTTTCATCAAATAATAAGTTGACATATTGGTAAATTATGCTGAAAATGTCAAAATATTAATCAGTTTTATTTATAATAGATAAAATGATAGCTATGCAATCAGCCCTAACAAGAGTTTGCTATTTTATTTTTTTATTAAAATGTCTGAAAAGATCATTCCCATCACACAATAAGCTGAAAATTTGGTAAATTATACAGAAAATATCAAAATATTATTTGATTTTATATAACATACATAAAATGCTGACTATAAAATTAGCCATAGCAAGAGTTTGCCATTTTATTTTATTATGTAATATATCTAAAAACATCTTTCCCATCACAGAATGTTATTAAACAAATGCATAATTTAAGATGTGATGAAAATACCACTGTGATGGGCTAATGTTCAAGACTTTCACAAAAAAATGGCACATTTCTCTTGTGATTCATGTATGTTCACTACTGGACAAATGAAACCAGTGAGAGTGTGAAGAATCTTTTAAGAGAGTTTATTTTCTGTATTTTTAGAAGGTCAGAAGGGCCCATAGTTGAAGAAACACCCATATATTTTAGGCCCTGTAACTCTTTTTCATGGTTTTTAACACGTGTTTTCCTCCACTAGTTGTGCATTGCTAGTCCGACTGTATGTTATGATTTCTGAGGTCATTTATGTATGGTTTTTCCCACACTCACACAGGCCACCTGCTGCACGCTCTCCAGAAGGTGCCTGGCAGGGATGAGGAAGTCGGTCAGACACTGGAGGGCGTCTCCGTGGTAACGACCCTCGATGACCTGGAAGAGCTGGCTGAGGACAGTAGAGGCCGTGACCTCAAACGGTGGGTAGAGGGCGGACAGACAGCTCTGGATCGACGTGTCCAGGGACTCGGGATTCTGTAAGAACACACATACAGTTGCAGTTCATGTAAATTATACAGAGCAAAATAAAAAATATTATAATATTTATAGTATTTTATAAGTTGACTTATTAAAAAAAAAAAAATGTTTCAGACATTTACATTACTGTTTAAATGTTTGGAGTTGGTCACATTTTTAATGTTTTTGAAAGAAAGTCTCTTCTGCTCACTAAGGCTGCATCTATTTGATCAAAAATGCAATAAAAACAGTAATATTGTGAAATATTATTACTATTTAGAATAACTGTTTTCTATGTGAGTGTATTATAATGTAGTTTATTCATGTGATCAATTCACATGATCCTTCAGAAATCATTCTAATATGATTTATTATCAGTGTTGGAAACTTCTGTTGTGCTGCTTCATATTTTTGTGGAAACTGTGATTCATTTGTGACCACAAAACCAGTCATAAGGTTCAATATTTCGAAATTGAAATCTGAATAAATAAGCTTTCCATTGATGTATGGTTTGTTAGGATCGGACAATATTTGGCCGAGATACAACTATTTGAAAATCTGGAATCTGAGGGTGCAAAAAATCTAAATATTGAGAAAATCGCCTTCGTGAAAAATATCTTCATGGAACATGATCTTTACTTAATATCCTAATGATTTTTGGCATAAAAGAAAAATTGATCATTTTGACCCATACAATGTATTTTTGTCTATTGCTACAAAAATACCCCAGCGACTTAAGACTGGTTTTGTGTTCCAGGGTCACATTTTATCTTTAAAGATTCTTTGATGAATAGAAAGTTCAAAAGAACAGCATTTATTTGAAATAGAAATCAGTGTAACATTAAATGTCTTTACACAAATGCATCTCCTGCTAGATCCTGGTTCTTAAGGAAATATACATCCAGTTTTTAGTTAACAAAAGAAAATGTGCAGCTCAAACTTGCTCAATCGATGGTTGTGAGTGTAACAGACAGACAGACAGACAGACAGGTGTGGTCTGGTAGATTGTGAGACGGTCCTGAGGGAGTTTTCAGTTTCTCTGACCCTCAGGCCCAAATCCGACCCTTTAGTCTGTGGATCTGGATTTAGCCACTGCTGTTTCAGCAGTGACGGACCGCAGGGTTAATGGACATTCCTACTGTCCAGTGGGCTTAAGTGTACACACACATACACATGCCATTTAAGGACAAGGGCCCAAGTGACAGGGGCCAAATTCATCAAAACACACATCTCGCTCTCGTTCAACCAGAAAAAGTTACAGGGAATTTTTCAGAAAACATTATGTGCAAGAAACTAATTGAATGTCAACATGAAATAAAAATTTCCTTACTATTATGAATGATTCATCAGTGAACGCTATTTTAAGGCAATACACTATACAGACATTTTAATGTACTGGTCAAATTTTAGAAATTGGGTTGTTTTACTTTCATAACATGTCTTCTTTTTAGTGATAAGAAAACACCCGATTTAAATGTTTCTTTTATTACACTTTATCTATTTGCGTCTGTAGATTTCAATTATGATTCACATCTTTAAAGAGTTTTTACTCCAATTCAATTCAACTTTTAAACAGTTTATTTTTAAATTTTTCGATAATTTCTTACAAAAAAAATAAATAAAAATCTTCCTGTAGTGTACTTTTAATAAATACTAACAGTTTGAATCAGGCTGGGACCGTGTCTTGAAGTGTGTGATGCGAGAGTGGACACATCTGTGATACTGGATCCCATCCTGCCCGGTGTATTTCCGACTAAACTGCATTTATGTAGAGCGAGAAACCGACGCCACGTTTGAGGCTTGCTGAAATGCACTCGCAGCGACCTCCGAATCTCCTCTGACCTCAGTGGCCATCCATCAAATCACATATGACTGATGTTCGGTGTGTGTGTGTGTGTGTTTGTGTTGAGATGTAGGAGTGAACCCTAGTTTCTAGTGTCCAGTTTCTCACTCGTATACGCAAAACAGCTCAGTATACACAACAGCCTGTAGTCCATATCCAAATCCTGTCACAATGGTTTTTTAAGCACAGCAGAATTAAATTAATTTTAAAACACATTTGAAACACTTTAGTTGCAGACTGAAGCAAGAACAGTTAGATTTGCATTTATATTGTAACTTTGTATTGGCTTTCAGGGTTTGCACGTGTAAAACAGTAATATGTATACACTACAATAAATGACTTTTTGAGGTTGTAAATAAAAGATTATTGAAGAAATACTTTTTGTACGCAAAGAATACAAAAATAACGACTTTATTCAACAATTCGTCTCCTCCGCGTCACCGTAGCACCATTTCGTAGAATATCCGCTGGACGTAAACTGACAGCTGCACCACACGGATACACTGTTTTTGTTCACTTTGCAGTCAATGGGACAGTCACAAACCTCCTGGTTTTCATCCAAAATATCTTAAATTGTGTTCCGAAGACGAACAAAGCTTTTACGGGTTTGGAACGACATGGGGGTAAGTGATTAATGACAAAATTTTCATTTTGGGGAGAAGTAACCCTTTAAGGTCAATGATTTGGTTTTTAATGATAATCCCTCTAACACTGAATACTGAACTTTAGTGCCGAACTCCTCACATATTTGTGATAGTGGATGATTTATAAAAAAATCATCATTTTCCATATCACAGAGTAATTTGTGGGCTCTTTTGACTTGAAACACCCTAGCTTGATGTTAAATAATTGAATTATGAATAATGATGTCGCAATATGTATCATATCTTGAATTACTATGCAGTATTCAGCCATAAATATACAGTATGTATGCAAAATATATATGCTAAATAAATCAGCTAAATTTTTTTGTTTAAACTCTATGTAAATTATTTTTCCCATAGAAACAGTTCAAACAAAACCAACTGCAAAGTTGGTTTTTATTGAAAATATCTCTCAATACATTACTGTATAATTTAAACATAATTTAGCTGAAATTGTAATAATCATTTTAATTATTGTTTTTTTTATTAATGCAATTTTAATTGCGCTACATTTATTAATTGTTTTTCAAATAACTTTCTATAAAAGTGTCCAAATTGCAAGTAATTTTACCTTTTGAAAATATCTCTCAATACATATTTTTTTTAATTGTATAACTTAAATTTTTTTTATTAAAATAATATATGACATTAAATAATAAAAATATATATTTTTAATTACCGGTACTACAATTTTTATTTCAATAAAATGTAATTAATTTAATAAAAAAAAATTTCCATTAAATTTTTGTAAAAGCATCCTTCACATTGCAAGTCATTTTGTCTCTACTTTCCTTTGAAGTAAATGTAAGTGCCCCCACTTTATATTAGGTGGCCTTAACTAATATGTACTTACATTTAAATTAATAATTTGGTACAATGCACTTATTGTGTACATATCTGTAATTAATTTCTGTAATTACATTTATAATTACACTGTTGAACCATCCCTTACACCTTAACCCAGCCTTAAACCTACCCATACCACCAAACCTGTCCCTAACCTACCCGTATCCCACCTCAATAGCAGCAAAAGTGTTTTGCAATACAGTATGAACACAATAGTACATTGTACTTATGTTTTGACGTAAGTACATAGTAGTTAAGGCCACCTAATATAAAGTGTGACCATGTAATTTCTTTCATGATCTAAACAAGTGTTCTAAGACACACAGATCAGTCAAGGATTCTGTTTGTAATCACATTTCTGTGACTTGTTCTCGATTTAATAAACTTTTTAGAGCGCAACTAAACAGTAATTTAGTAACAGGAACTTGTTCCTTTATCACGTGTCAGAGCAAATGTTAGCATGTTACTTTATCCAGGGCAGTCATGCAACAAAGAGCATTCATGCATCTGATGCATTAGGACCGGGACGCTCGACTTTCCTCCGAGGAATGTCATCATGTGTTATGATTCACTGTCCATTTACAGACACACTGCTCTCTTCTTTCTCGTTTCCTTCAAAAAGTTTCATACATGTAATGAAGCGATACTATAAAATACAAATGGTGTAAAATTGTTTTACAAAACAAAACAGCACTATAAGATCTATTTGCATTATAACAACAAGGTTCATTGCATTAAAGCACAGGTGCAGAAGGTCTGAAAACAGAACAGCGAGTTACCGTACCATTCTGACCAGAAGACAGCGCTTCTCCAGTTAAAGCTCCATGTCACTTTCACTGAAGTCCCTTCTGAAGCAAGTAAGTGATTTATGTAGTGAAGCTGATCTATGAGAAATAAATCCATCCATTCTGTCCGAGTCCAAACCGAACACTGAATGACTCCTGTGTGTGTGTGTGTGTGTGTGTGTCTGTCTGTGAAAGTGGGCTGTCCACAGTACAGAGAAAGAGAGAGAGACTCCCTGTTATTAGAAATTTCCTTGTGCTAATAAAAGTAACGTGATGCTGTTGTTATGAATTGATGGATGTACCAGATTCTAATACCATGAATCAAATTTCTCTTCAAAGAAAATGTCTAAAAAACATGGTAGTATCATTGTCACATTTCTTCTCTCATCTTCTGAGCTTTATTTATTTAAAGTCAACCATGAAATGGCATTTGTGATGCATTTATTTTTCATAATTTGATTGTATTTCACTGAAAAATGAACATTTAGTGCATATAAAAATATTTTTTATCAACCACGTAAGTAGCAAAACCTGTTTCACATTATTACATTTTGATGAAAGATTACAAAATAATGAACTTTTTTCACAAATGAACTGCAATAAGATAAAAAATGCTTAAGGTTTATTTTGATTTCATGTTGAATATGTTATTAATTAAAAAATAAGTGATTCATATTCATATTTACCATGAATATGTCTCCTTTTCTGTACTTTCACTACTACTTTTTGAATCCACTTTCAAATTTAAAACCTAAACATTCAAACATAAAGGGATTTTAAGTTTAAGTTCTGTGGAGAACTTTTGATTCTTTAGTAATTTAGAAAAAAAATTACTTGTGTTTAAAATAACCTAAAAAAACAATATGCTGATCTGATATGAAATATCAATATCTATGATAAAACCTCAAGAAGTTTTAATTGAGCACCAAAATCAGCATATTAGAATGATTTCTGAAGGATCATGTGACGCTGAAGACTGGAGTAATGATGCTGAAAATTCAGCTTTGAGCACAGGAATAAATGACATTTTGCCATGTATTACAATAGAAAATAGTTATTTTGAATGTAATCATATTTTACAAGATTACTATTTTTACTGTATTTGTGATCAAATAAATACTTATGCATTCATTATGTCCAAAACTGTGTAAACATGAGACTTAGTTAGAACCTCATAAACTCTCCGGGAAGCAGACAAACAGTTAACAAGAGCAAACCGACAAATGTCCTTCACGACCCCTCATAACAGCTGACCACAGTCACAGACGCGAACATAGATGAAACCCCATGAGACGAGCGGAGAGACACATTCCCCGAAGACAACCGGAACCACAGCGTTACGTAACTCACAATTACTCATGCAGTGAAAACAGAAAAACTTCAAAAAACGACAATCAATCAATCAATCAATCAATCAATAAAAAGACACAATTTGTCATTTAACAAACAAAAGTTTGCCTTATAAACCGCATGCACAAATGCAAATGTCAGTTGGATAGAGAGAGAGGGAAACATAGAGGCATTCAGCTCATAATTTCTCTACGTGCTGAGTGAGAAATTGCTGATCCCTAGAGATCCATTAAATAAATAGCAGTTAAAGATAGCAGTCATTAAACCGACCCGACCCTCCATGAGAAAGATGTGTATGTGTGTGTGTGTTTAACTGATGCAGAGAGTTGGAACACTGATCACAGGCAGGAAACTATAGGGTCTAGACATCAGACAGTGTGTTTAAAGCAATGGTTTACCCAAAAAATGATAATTTGCTGAAAGTTTACTCACTCTCAGGCCATCCAAGATGTAGACGAGTTTGTTTATTTATGGGAAGAGATTCTGAGAAATGTACCATTACATCACTCGCTCACCAATGGATCCTCTGCAGTGAATGGGTGCCGTCAGAATGAGAGTCCAAAGTTGCATACACACAGCTTTTCACTTCACAAGATGTTAACTGATGGACTGGAGTGGTGTGGATTATTGTGATGTTTTTATCAGCTGTTTGGACTCTCATTCTGACGGCACCCATTCACTGAAGAGAATCCATTGGTGAGCAAGTGATGCAATGCTACATTTCTCCAAATCTGATGAAGAAACAAACTCATCTACATTTTGGAAGCACTGAGGGTGAGTAAATGTTTAGTTATTTTCTATTTTTGTTTAAATTTTAAACAAAAGTGTACTTATAGCAATCAATCAATTTTCACAGCTGTTATGTAAGACAAAGTCTGTTGTCTAAAAAGGTTTTGTCCAACTTATTAAAAAAATCGTAACTTTAGAAAACTGTGGTTGTCAAGCCATTTTAATGTTTTTTTTTTGGTTTTTTTTACTAATCTAGTAATTTTATGCAACATGTAGTGAATATTATAAATCATTAACAATCATTTTGAATTAATTTTCATATCAGTAACAGTGTATGTGCATTTATACAGTTTTTGCAATAGTCAAGCTTTTCCTTCTGTGCTTTCTTTACTATTGACAACAAGAGTTTTTTTTAAAGGCTATTATGACTTTTGCTAAAAAGCAGGGTTACTGAATGAGTTTGATGCTTTCTTGTTATCGACAGCAGTGGAAATCAGCCCTGTTCAGCTTACAGCAGCAGCAGCACATTTAGAGCTGATCACTGGTCCCACGCGCCTCAACACGTCTAAACAGTCACGACCTTACACAGAAAACAATGACTGATGCGCCTCCTCTCTCTCTACAGCACGGACTCCTCAGGGGATACAGAAAATGCCACAGCGCATCTCAGGAAGCCGATCCGCGGGTCAGAGCGAGTTGTGCGGCCCGGGGAGGGTTTGTCAGCGCTGCCGTGACTGTCCTTGGCCCCGTGACAATTTCACATTATGTAAGAATGTAAACTGAAGTGAATTGACAACAGCGCTAAAGTTAGTCCCGCTGTAACCGGGGAGTCCAGACCTATCATCCATCAGAGGAAGAGCGAGAAACATCGTAGTCGTTACTACGATGAAGTTCAGTTCACATTTGACAGTGATTACGTAATGGGTTTGTATTATAGACATTTTTTAATTTATTGAAAAACCTTTTTTGTACTATAACATTCACTGTGCAAAATGAAGTGTAAAAATGGGCCATTCAGACTGATGCAAAGAATGATTTTCTTCCTCTCTATTTTCCAGAACAAATATCTAAACATTCTTAAATAATGATACATTTACTTGAGAAGCAAAATCAATTAAGATATTAGGTCTTGCTTTCTGAAAAATGTATCAAAATAAAGTGATTTAAATCAAGAAAAAAAATGTCTGCAAGTGAGGTCAGAAAAACTAATTTAATTTAAAGGGAAAACATTTATTTTTCTTACCCCAGTGGCAGATGTTTTTTTCACTTAATTTTGATACATTTTTCAGAAAACAAAACTTGTTATCGCATGTAGTTTGCTTCTCAAGTAAATGTATTTTGATTTAAAAAAAAAAAAAAAAAAAAACAAGACAAAAGTACTGAGCAAGCAAATATAAATAAATATTTATTTTATTTTATTTTTTCAGTGCAGAAATCATCATGGTTGTGATGCCACATGCAAATCTTATTACTCATTTCACATGAAAAAAAGCTTGCCAATCTTATCAGTGCTTATTTGCACATAATATAAATCTCTTAAATGTAATCTCTTAAATATATTTTTAAACTCAATTTCTGCTGTTTTTGGGACAAGGCATGGGGCAATTTATTATCATTGAGATACTAATATAGCTTTAATTCATATTTTGAATTAGTTTTTATTTATATATTTTTCTGTTTTCATTTTAGTTTTAGTAATTTTGTTTTGTGTTCTATGTATTTTATAATTTTTTTTAATATGTTTATATAATTTGTAGTAATTTTATTTCAGTTTTTGTTAATTTAGTACATCATAGACTAAATGAAAATGAGAAATGTTGTATTGGCAGTAGATGAAATGACCAGAAGAAATTAAATAAAATATTTTATTTTAGTTCAGTTAAAGTTCTCATTTCAAGGTTTTAGTTTTGGTTAACCCTGGAAAAAAGCATTGTAAGTTTGTATAAATGTGTATAAATGCATTCTTAGTAGATTTGAAACTAAAATGAAAAGCAACAATAGTGTCAAATTTTAAGGGGTATCGGAATCAAAAAAGGAAATTCAAAATGTTTATAATTTTCCTGTTCCAACATACAACTATCTTGAATATCATGCACAAGGATGACTTTTATGGTAAATTTAAGGTAGTTTGGTTAGTTAAAGCTCTGTTTTCGATCCGCTTTTATTGTATGAATAAGACAAGCTTGAACATTCTGCTAAATATCTTCTTTTGTGTTTCACAGAAAAAGAAAAATCACAGGTTTTTAATGATATAAGGGCGAGTCAGTGATGGCAGTTTTCAGTTGGATAAACTAATTCCCAAATCCTAATCATTTTTGGTGTTTAGAAAGATAGTGATTGGCAAACCGCTTTGTGAAGCTGGGTCATTCAGCTGTTTGTCATCTGATGCAGCAGGTGCAGAGTAACTCTCACAGTGGGTGTTTGGATGATAAACAGTGCGATCGGCCTCGGCGTGAGCTAATCACAGATCCTACTGTAATTCCTGACTGTTGATGAGTGCACGGATCTGAAATCATAATCCTCAGGGATGTTAATATTACAGCATGTGTTACGTGTGACACGGCGGGAATGTTACAGTTACGCATCTGCCTCCTCCTGCTGCCCTGCCATTCGTTTGAGAGACATGTGCTATTTTCACTCACGGTGAGCAGAGGTACTCGTCTATCAGAGATGACTTGAGCTGGTTAACATGGCCGCTTTTCACGTAATGATGTTTGTGTGGCACTCTGGGCTTCGGTTGTTCTCTTTGGAGGTTTAGTTTTGTCTTTCCTGAGCTCAAAACTCAACTCAAAATAAATTACATTTAACAATATAATTTCATAGAAAAATGCTTATTAACACTCAAAACACTCTGCCAGGGTGGTGCAAAAAATTTTCAAATCATTAGGGTGAATTTGAATTGAATTAGCCTCAAACCACAGGAAGTTGAACTGGAACTGAATTTTGGAATTACTTAATTGCAGTTCAAAGAGACCTTTGTTAAATCTTTGTCAAACCAACATTCAAAGTTTGTCTTGACCAGCTATGATTTTCTTGTTAAAAGTAACATTTATGACTTTCTTTGAATTTCAGTTTCACATTCTCAACGAAAATTCTGAGCTGAACTGGAATTTAAGAGGCTGTCAGATTATGTTCTAGTCAGTTTCTTTGAGGGAAATGACAGAAGCATGAAAGTTTCATTTCTGTCCTGTGTGATGGCATCAGTTGATCTGTCATTCATAATTTGCTTTAAATTTACCTCCACACTCAAATTCTGCTGTCTTTGAACATGAGACTTGAGACGTGATCTTGTTCATGTTCACCTCTCATTCTTCGAGTCTTTTGGACACATATTAATGTCATGTGTCAATCCCACGATCCTCTCTGCTGGTCACTGTGACCACAGACAGTGCTGAGGGTCTGCAGACAGACGGATCTACAGCTGCAAACACAACAACAAACAGCTGAGCCGCAGACATAAAGACAAGAACAGCTGAAGAGCTGCGCTCTGATGGACAGATCAGAATCATGTGGAATAATGTATAAATATCACAAAAAATAAAAAATAAGTAGGTGCACCATCTGATCGTGCACCGTCAAAAACCTCAACGGTCAGCCGTGATCGTTCTCACAACATCACGATAAACTTTCATTTGATCCTGTTACATAATGAAGCCTCAGTATCATTTATTTACAGAACATCTATCTGCCTCGAGGGGAACATTTGATTTCCTTCTCATCTTGTCTTGCTTTTTTCTTCAAGCCGCTTGGTGTTATGTTGTTTTCTGTTTATATCATTTCTAGTTACTTTGCAAAGTCACTTTTAAAGGTGTTTACTAAATCAAGCTGCTTGGTTTCCTGACAAAGCATCGCACATACCATGAATAATCAGTTTACAAGTAAATCAATATTTGTGCCTCAATGTTGTTGATGTTATTGTGCCTCTACACTTCTTCTTTCCAGCACAGGACCCTCTTATTATCAAGACACATTTTGGCTGTATATGTGATGAACTGGCCTCCAGATCAAGCCGCTTCCTCTGTAAGGCTTTTTATTTTTTAAATCTTACTAACCCTAAACTTTTAAATAGTAGTGTACTGTATGTGTTTCTTTGGAGATTTAAAAGTTCTTGACATCTTATTAAATGTGCTTTATTGGTTCTTCAGATCAGTATATCATGCAGTACATTGATGCTTTTTCTTGAGAACCAGAAAGCTTTTTTTTAAAAGCTTTTGTCATCAGGCTATAAAGGTTTTTGCTTGTATGTTGTGTATGTTGCTTGTATTTTTTTAGCTGCTTCTTTGTTTTACGAGTCACACAAACTGGCACCTGTTTTACAAAGAAAAAGAGACTATGTTCAGAATCTCATGTTCAGAATTTCTGCAGTTTTCTGCATGCATTTTAACACCCTTAAAAAGAGCAGGCTTTAGCATACTTTAAAAAGAGTAGTTATTATGGAAATAATAACTTTAGAAGTATACATTAGTAAGTGTGAATTGCATGTAATGATTTTGGACACTTAATTGCAATTAATCGATAATGCATTAGTGTTTAAATTGATATTAACTTAAGAGTGTTTTTTGACCTAAGTACATCTCTATATGTAGGTTTATAATTACTTTAAAATATGGTTAAAGTGTACTGCTGACAAGCATTTAACACGAAGTTTAATATATTTTAAATACAATTAAACACCCTTCTTTTTCTCGAGAGGTTACCGCCTGCATGACAGCTGAATGCCATTTGCTAAATTAAACATAGTGAAATGTGACTGTGTGATAATAAAGCATGTATCCTACTGTTTGAAATCATTACATAATGTGTACTCCTGGAAATACTATTTTTTAAAGTAGTATTTAGCATGGTGTGCAGTATGCAGTCGGCTAGTATTGCATTCCGATCATAGCTGAGAGCGAGAGGGAAAAACGCAAGAGATGTTGCTGACGCGAAATGGGTAAAAGGAGCAAACGGCTCACAAGAGCAATCAATCGTCATTATCCGGACAGAAGCGCTCTCTCTCTGGGAAAGCAGACGAGGCTCTGAAGACACATTAGTGTGTAATGTACCTTCACTGTGTCATAAACAAACAAGCCTCTTCAGACAAACACACAAGGCATTTTCTCGTTTTACTGACTACAGCAAACCATTGTAATGAAGCTTTAAACTCTCATTCCAGAATCACTGGAGCATTTGAGCGCTTTAACCCTTTAGAGCCCGACATATGAAATACTAGTCAGAAAAATCTTTTTTTTTTTTTTAATGGAACTGTGTATTGCACCTTTAGACATTTAATATAAATATTAAAATTTGCATGTGTTTTTTGAGTATCATATTTGATACATCAGGCTTTTATGGCACATAATATCACAGTACAGCAGATACTTACAAAATTTGATATAAATATCAGTTGTCACTCTGTATCTCCCAATAATATATCTTAGTAAGTTATTTAAATGATGGATCATATTTCATACATTTGAACACATCATCTTGAAATATTACTAACAATATCAAAGTTATTCTTGTATTTCCTTTATAAACATTTCTCAGCTAAAGGACATGTGAGGTGCGAGCTGAAGGTGGACGTTTGTACAATTATAAAAGTCCTTTTATTTGGTAAAAAGTCTAAACTATCAATCAGATGACAGAAGGCATGCAGTATATTGTGTGTGACAGGTTTTATAAATGTATCAAATGTGGCACTGCAGGCTTTGAATGGTTTAACTTATGTCTGCTCTTTCAGGAGGCAATACTGTATGAATAATTAGACTTCATTCTGGGGTCGTTTATTAGAACTAATCATTCTAATTACAAGAGAAACTACCCATCTCATTTCTAATGAAAACCATCTATGAACTGGTGCCTCAACAGACCTAAAAATGCTGATCTGAGGAACCCAAGAACCATGCAACCAACTAAGGATCTCTAGTGGAGCCAAAACTTGTTGTTTGAAAAGGGTTATTTGAGTCAATAATCCATAACAACACTTCTTCCAGTAAAAACAAAAAAAAAAAAAAAAAATCCATCTCCTGTTGTTTTCTCACATCAAAATTCACCAACATATATGGTTTTATCTCTTCTGGACTGTTTTGGCTTGTAAACGGTGCTTGATCTGTGCAGATTTCTCTCCTGATTCAGACCAGATGACTTTTCACTGGAGAAAGCATTATTATGGATAGAGGACTCACATTTTAACCGAAAGCAACATTTTGAAGTTAAAAACACTTTAATGATGGATTTGTTTCTTACAAACACACACACAGCTTTTCACTTCACAAGCCGTTAACTGATGGACTGGAGTGGTGTGGATTACTTGTGGATTATTGTGATGTTTTTATCAGCTGTATGGACTCTCATTCTGATGGCACCCATTCACTTAATTGTAATTTTTGGGTGAGCTATTCCTAAAACATCCGTATGACATCAGTTTGTCATATTTTTGTGCATTCAACAACTTTTTGCATCGCATCATTTACTTTTTCAGAATTGCATGGTGCAAAATAAAATATTTTATATTGAAAAGGAGATATTGTTCTTTCAACGCTATCTCACGACTAATTCGTACATATTTTACATTGTGGCTAATTCGTACGACCTCACACGTACGATTTTGTACGATTTGTCTAAACCCCAGTGACGGGTAGGTTTAGGGGTGGGGTTAGGTGTTGGTCATTCGTACAAATTCATACGAATTAGCCACCTCGTAAAATATGAACGAATTGCTGTGAGATCGGGCTGTATTCTTTATATTATAAGATGTTATATTATACTATATAGCAAAATATGAATGTTTTGTTAACAGAAATTGTAACCATTTATGTTTTAATATCACTCCCTGAATAATTGTTTTCCAGGATAAAGATGGATGTCACGTTGTGGCAGCACACATTTCTTCCCCAGAAATGAACCTAGTGCTGACAAATCTGTGTGTAAACATGCTCTGCAGATCTTTAAAGAGCAGGTATAAACCTTCATACCATAAGCCATAAACCAGTACTACAACAGGTAAAGCATGCAACCAATAAAAGCCCAGTAAATAGTGCTCCAGATCCAGTAGTGAGTGAGAAGCGCAAGTTCAGCTGATGTTTCTCAGCACCTGTGCTGCTCATGTCACAGCGCCGCTATTTTTGACCCTTCACTCCAGGACGCTTTTACTCCTCCTGTCAGTACCTCCTAGAGCTCAAAGTCACTGGCACAAACATTTGTGTGCCAAATATCATTTGTGAGATAGCATCACAGTTTAATTTACTTTTTATCTGTCACTCAGTTGGCAAACACTGATGTGACTGCCAGACTATTAGAAAGTGAAAATTACCTAAAGCATGTGAGAAAACATCAACATTACCAAACTGAAACTGCAGAAGAAGACTAGTAAATACCCAGTAAACATGTTTTGGATTTTTCAACAACAGCTTTGTTGACATTCATAGAAATTGCCACAATATTTTCTGTCATTTACACAACTCGGTTTTGAGCTTCAAATGAATCAGTAAGTAAATTAAAGGCTGAAGAACTGCAATTGCATTGTATATTGACACCAATACTATTTGACTGAAAACTTTAATGTAGCAATTAAACTTTAAAGTTTTCAGTTTGTTACATTTCACTATAACAAACAACAGTGCAAGATGCCTAAGAAATGATTAGTTCATGCACATACAAAGACTTTGAATTTCAAACATTGGAATGATTGGAATCTTTTGATATTTGGAGTTTAATGTGCATCAATCTTGTGAAATGTTTGCGACGAAATTCGAAGTTCAAGTTAATTCAAGTTACTTTAACGCGTTTTTAGGATTCCAAACTCTTCCACGCGCGAATAATATTCCGCTTTATCCACCGGCTTTAAGTGTTTTTAACATCAAAAGTTCTAGAACATTTTAAGAGACCGTCATATGCAATAAACACTTGAATAATTTAAACTTGTGCGTTTGCGCGTCTTACCGGAATCGCGCGCCGGAGACTCCAGGCTCCCTCTGCGTGTCTTATAATCTCGAGTGCAGTGAGACGGTCGGTCAGGTCAGTCAGAGGTGTGAGAATGTGAAAGCGAAGCTCATGACTCTGAAGTGCTCATCAATAATGATGTGGCTGACAGCAGCTGCTGTTCAGCTCCGGGTCTGTGCCAATCACCGCGGTGCCGAGGCGTCTCCAAACCCGCCCGAGCGCCACCGGGTCACCAGCAGCTCCAGCGGCGTCCTAAAATAACTCCTGCAGCGGGAATCCTGCCGTGATCTACAAGAAAACATCGCGACCGGCTTCGCAAAACACAGGAGGAGTAGCGACTCCGAGCCGTTCAGTAAAACAGTAACTCACAGTGATCCTGTTATCATCGATAACTACTGTCCTGTAAACAAAATGTGTGTTGTAGGATATATTAATATTCTTAGAAGTTTCATAATATATAAACATATCTATATTATATTAGTATAGTTCATAGAATTATATACTGAATTAATAAGTATACATATAAATTAAATATAATTTACAAAATATTTTTAAATTAATATTCAGAATACTAAATTCTAGATATTAAAAATAAATTACTTTAAAAATGTTACTTTAAAAATCAAATTAAGTAGAGGCTGATTATTACTGATAATTTACTAGAATTAGGCTATATTAATATTATCTTAAATGTATTTGAAGAATTAGTTTATACTATAATTATTGAATTATATAAATATGAATTAATATAATAAATACAATAAATTCACTAATTTACAAAATAATTGTAATAAATGATAAACAATTTTAAATACATTATAGATATTTGCTTATGAACGACAAGTATTTCATACTACTATAAACAAAATAATCTTGTATAGGCTGTTTACTTAGACTATATTAATATTATAATAGTATAGCATATATACTATATCATTCATGTAGTTTAAAGTATAATTGTTGAATGTATTAATAACTCTTGAATTAATTATATTTATAAAACAATGTAGTACAGTATATACAATAAATGCACTATAATTAACAAAAGTTTAATTTCAAATAATAAATCAAATATATTTGCAATCAAATTACAATTTTATTTCATAAAATAATCAATGTCTATTATGATTATTGATTCTATATTCTATATTAGTATTATAATAGTGTGTATGTATATTATATAATAATAAGAAATATTTAATATGTAATTAATGCACTATAATTGACAAAATATTTTAATAAGTTATTAATAATGTGAAATAATTAAATTATAAGTGTGTAATACTTTTATAAACAAAATAATCATTTATGTATTATTATTATGATTATTATCTAGAATTAGGTTTTCAGTATTTAGCATGCTGAAAATGTTTGCAGAAGCATTCAGCTTACCATCCAGAGCATTATATTTTACCGTATAAAAAATGGACACCGTACAGTAAGTTATATGCAAAAATCCGGCCCTGTTTCCCTTAGTTTATTTGTAGGCCAGTTTTGTCTGAGGAATTTGCCCCACATGTAAACTGAATTCCTAATGAGTGACATACAGTATATCCCAGATGAAGGCCCTGGAGTCAACAGCACAAGCACATCTCTCTCATATGTCTGTTTTGTTTGTGTATAATGTAATTAGGACTAACAAGCTCTTCCGTCATGACTTATAATGAAAACAGCTCATGGATAATTCAAGAGCTTCTCGTGGGAAAATGCAGAGCAAAGCAGGCTATTTAGATCATGTTTACATCACAAATGTATTCTTCTCTTTTATTTATTTGATTATTATTAGTCTCCCAGCTATAAAGTACATGGTTCATACCAGTGTTATTTTAGTATCCTTGAGATACTATTATAGTTTTTTATTACTATTTTGAATTTTGCCATTTTAATTTTCATTATTATTATTATTATTACTACTACTATTATTATTATTATTATGATTATTATTATTTAAACTAGACATTGTTAATTTCAGTTTTACTTTAGTTATCTTTAAATGAAAATGAGAAATGTTGCGTTTTTTTTCAGTTACCGTTTATTTTATTTCAAGTAACATTAACAAAAGTAAAAGTAGAATTTGTACAGTTATTAATACATTCAGTTCAGTTCTCACAGTTTTCTCCATCATCTGTGATATTCAATATCCCAGTAGGTGGCGCTGTGACGTCACACATTTGATCTGACTCCAGTGTGGCAGCAGTTTAATTAATATTCATAAGCCTCCTGTAAAGGTGCCAGTGCTGTGATTGGTCAGTGTTCTCTCAAAGTGAAGCTGATTGGCAGATGCTGTTCATTAAATAAACCTTCCTTCTTTCATTTATACAGTCATGATGTTTGCATGCTACTTTTCACATGTATTTTCAATTTCAGTTCAGTTTTTCCCCTCACAGTAAATATACCATGATTTAAATACCATAACCAGACAATTATAATATCAACAGAAGATTTTCAGATAAACAGAGATTGAATGTAAAAGACAGAATGGTCACTTGTACCATATCCCATCAGCCTTCGTAGTTATACAAACAATCTTGTGTGTATAGTAGTATTATTAAATGTGTTTTAAATATTATTATATTTACATAATTTCTACTATAATTATTGAATGAATGAATAATTATAAATATTTATAGATTCATATAATATATGCAATAAATGCACCTTATTTAATCTTTAAATAAATCAGTAATAATTGCAAATACGTTCATTTTTGTATGAATTAATTATAAATATTATATAAATATTTATAAATGAATGCGATATACAATAAATACACAATTTGTAAATTACAAAATCTTATAAACAATATATTTTTAATATATATTTAATAATCTTATAAATCATATATTTGCAAATGAATTACAAGTAGTTAATACTTTTATAAACAATAATGATTATGTATGAGCTAATTATTATAATTAGGCTATATTAATATTATAATAGTATACTGTAGATCTATTTTAACTTATTAATATAGTTTAATATTTAATTCTTGAATGAGTTAATACTTATTTATAAAGTAATATAAACAATTAATTCACTATAAGTTCACCAAATATTTTAATAAATTATTCATAATTTTAAATAATAAATTATAGATATTTGCAAATAAATTACAAGTATTTCATACTGTAATTTTTTAGAATAAAAATAATTGTGTTATGTATGGGCTAATTATCATTATGATTATTTAACAGAAATTCTATAATGGTATTTCTAGAATTACGGTATTTATATAATAATAATAATAATAATAATAATAAAACATATTAAATATAAAAGACAGAACAGTCTTTAGTAGCAGTTTGCATTAGCTGCTCAGTTTCAGTCTGTTTTACGATCACACAATAACGTCCAGTTTAATTCTCTATATATTCACAAAACCTCACAAGACCAGCGGTCATAAATCGTCCCGGTGTAACGACAACACGTCTCGCTTTTACTGCATCCAGTCCTGAAATATAGACCCGTCCGGCCTGTGAAGGGAATGGAGTTTGCTTTATCTTTATCAGTGTTTTAATCTATCAGCTTGTGTTCTGGTTCCTGAAGCTCAGATGACTATATGAATCACTGTGAAACCCTCCACATGATCAGATGCAGCTCATTTAACCACAACACAGCTGATAAGACACAGCAGGCATCTGGTTGGAACAAATGTAATCATATATTTAGAGCCAATCTGCGACTAAGAATAGTTTATGGGGTTATTGAATCATTTTATATTTATTTACCAAAATAATAACACATGCAGGTAACACTGTCGCCAGCTTGACTGAGGTTTGTTACTGAGACAATAATGCATGTGTGCTATATTAATGTAAAATGGGACTGTGCACATGCAACATGTTGGAAAAGCAGTACTCGAGTATTAAACTATCCAACTAAATATTTTTGTCTTTTAGACCAGTGGTTTTCAATATTTTTGACTTCAAGGTCCCCTATTATTAAGGATTTGAAGGCCCCTCAAGATATTATGCTATAATGACGAAGCTTCATACTTTTTTTTTTTTTTTTTTAACAGAAACTATTAGTAGCAATATAGTAAAAACAATTTAAAAAATAATTATAAAAAAAGTGGTTATACTTTATTTTAAGGTGTCCTTTTTACAGTGTAATTATACATTTACGTACTGAGTAATATTAATTAACTACATGTATTTACTATATGGTTAGGGTTAGGATTAGGGTTTGGTTTAGGGTTACTGCATGTAATTATGCATAATTCATTGTTATTATAATAGTGAGTTTATGTAACGTGTAACAAGGACACCTTAAATTAAAGTGTTACCTTTTTATTTTTAGTTTGTAATTACAGGGTTTTTTGTTAATAGCTTTTCACTGACAAATAGCAGTTTTTTCTTGATAAAATGTTACACACAAACACACACACACACACACACACATACATACATACATGATACATACATATATACATATATACATATATTAAATTCATTATAAAAAATTTTATTAGCCTACTTAATATTTTAATTCAAATGATTTTTTTTTCTAGAAATTATACTTTTAAAATTACCTAATTAGCGTATATAATAAATTAAATTGAATATATATATATATATATATATATATATTTTTTTTTTTTGACTTTATAGTCCAAAAAGTTCATTCAGGAAAAACATGATAGTATGGTTGGCAACAATATAATATATAATACAAGGCTAGAGCTGTTATGAAAACAGGTCGCGTTCGTCCAATCATCAGAGCTTCTTTCATATGTATGTTTGTATGTATGAATGTATGCATATCATGTAAACAGTCAAATAGAAGTGTCCTGAGGCCCCCTAGTGGCTCCAGGCCCCCAGTTGAGAGATTAAGACTAAAAAACAGTCTAAAAACTCCACTTGGATTAAAGGAGTGACCCACACTTCATATTTAGGGTGATCTCTATATCTGCCGGTTTGAACGGTAAATCCAACAATAAATCTGGCTTACTTTCATAAAGCATGCGGTGAACAAACATAGTGCCCCACATTACAATTAGCTAACAGGACGTTCATATTGGGTTCAAAATATCCTCTGAAACTCTACCCATAAACCCCCGCTAATCCACACAAAAGCCTCCACGGACTCGATGGGAAAAGTGGCAAGCTGTCCTACTTCAGACCTGGATATCATCCACCTTGTTAGACTTTAGACAAACACGCACGTTTGTGACCCTCCGACAGAGCGCTTTCCCAGCAGCCCTTGAGGTGGAGCTGCTGAAAGGTGAAACTGCCTGCGATGTATTTTTCACCGTGTTTGTGTGATCAGATTGTATTTAGCACAATGTGGCGAGTTCCTGCCAGCTCTCTGATGCCCATCTGTGTGTGTGTGTGTGTGAGCTGAAGGCTGGATTACGTTACTGATGGAGTGCATGCGTGCCGGTCCTGGCACACGTCGCATGCGTCCCTGTGAGCCAAGTCCACTGGGAAGCTGCTCTAGTTCTGGTATGTGGGAACGGGTCCGGTTGCACTTCACGCTGGTATATTCATATAATTGATTTCTGTGGAAGCAGTTGTCATGTATACAGTGAAACACATACAAGTGCACTGTACTTAAACCCAGGTTATTATCATTCTAAACCCCACTTTTAAATCAGAGAATAGGAACGTTTCACACTTATAAAACAGATTTTCCACCATTTTTTTTGAGGCATTAATCCCGCATTGTGGTGCTTAAAGGTGCTGTATGTGTATATATATATATATTTAACTCTACGAAAGCATGAAAATACCATAATATGTTTGCAGATATGTGACCCTGGACAACAAAAGTCACTGGGGTATATTTGTAGCTATAGCCAAAAATACATTATATGGGTCAAAATTATTGATTTTTCTTTTATGCCAAAAATCACTAGGACATTAAGTAAAGATCAAGTTCCATGAAGATATTTTGTAAATTTCCTACCTTAAATATATCAAAAATAAATTTGATATGTGATATGCATTGCTAAGAACTTCATTTGGACAACTTTAAAGGTGATTTTCTCAATATTTAGATTTTTTTTTTGCACCCTCAGATTCCAGATATAGCTGTATCTCGGCCAAATAGTGTCCGATCCTAACAAACCATACATCAATGGAAAGCTTATTTATTCAGCTTTCAGATCATGTATACATCTCAATTTCGAAAAATTTACCCTTATGACTGGTTTTGTGATCCAGGGTCACATATTTAGGAAACGCTAAGTACACATACAGGTGCATCTCAATAAAATAGAATGTCAAGAAAAAGTTCATTTTTTCTTGTAAGTTATTTCAAAAAGTAAAACTTTCATAAATTTTAGATTCATTGCATGTAAAGTAAAACGTTTACAATTTTTTTTTTAATTTTGATGATTAGAGCTTACAGCTCATGAAAGTCAAAAATCAGTATCTCAAAATATTAGAATATTTACATTTGAGTTTCAATAAATGACCATCCCTACAGTATAAATTCCAGGTATCTCTTGTTCTTTGAAACCGCAATAATGGAGAAGACTGCTGACTTGGCAATGATCCAGAAGACGAACATTGACGCCCTCCACAAAGAGGGTAATTCACAGAAGGTCATTACTGAAAGGTATGGCTGTTTACAGAGTGCTTTATCAAAGCATATTAAATGCAAAGTTGACTGGAAGAAATAATTTGGGTAGGAAAAGGTGCACAAGCAACAGGGATGACTGCAAGCTTGAGAATACTGTCAAGCAAAGCTGATTCAAACACTTGTGAGAGCTTCACAAGGAGTGAACTGAAGCTGGAATCAGTGCATCAAGAGTCACCACGCTCAGACGTCTTCAGGAAAAGGGCTACCAAGCCACTTCTGAAGCAGAGACAACGTCAGAAGCATCTTAACTGGGCTGTGGAGAAAAATAACTGGACTGTTGCTCAGTGGTCCAAAGTCCTCTTTTCAGATGAAAGTAAATTTTGCATTTCATTTGGAAATCAAGGTCCCAGAGTCTGAAGGAAGAGTGGAGAGGCACAGAATCCATGTTGCTTGAGGTCCAGTGTAAAGTTTCCACAGTCAGTGATGATTTGGGCTGCCATGTCATCTGCTGGTGTTGGTCCACTGTGATTTCTGAAGTCCACAGTCAACGCAGCCATCTACCAGGAAATTTTAGAGCACTTCATGCTTCCTTCCGATGACAAGCTTTATGGAGATGCTGATTTCATTTTCCAGCAGGATTTGGCACCTGAAGGTACCAAAAGCTGGTTTAATGACCATGGTGTTGGTGTGCTTGATTGGCCAGCAAACTCACCAGACCTGAACCCCATAGACAATCTATGGGGTATTGTCAAGTGGAAGATGAGAGACACCAGACTCAACAATGCAGATGAGCTGAAGGCCACTGTCAAAGAAACCTGGGCTTCCATACCACCTCAGCAGTGCCACAAACTGATCACCTCCATGCCACGCTGAATTGAGGCAGTAATTAAAGCAAAAGGAGCCCCTACCAAGTATTGATTACATATACAGTAAATGAACATACTTTCCAGAAGGCCAACAATTCAGTAAAAATGTTTTTTTTTATTGGTCTTATGAAGTATTCTAATTTGTTGAGAGAGTGAATTGGTGGGCTTTTGTTAAATGTGAGCCTAAATCATCACAATTAAAAGAACCAAAGACTTAAACTACTTCAGTCTGTGTGCATTGAATTTATTTAATACACGAGTTTCACAATTTGAGTTAAATTACTGAAATAAATGAACTTTTCCACGACATTGTAATTTATTGAGATGCACCTGTAATTGTTTCTCTGAAAAACAATGCTACAGCCAGTTGTTCTATTTTTGAAATGTGTGTTCCGTGTAGGAATGTCTGTTTTCTTTTGGTGTGATTCCGCCCACTGCCAATTTACCCAATAGTATTTTGACACCCCGGGTCGCCAGTTTCCTGGAAAACACAGCTTATTGCCGCCATGGAAGCAGGCCCAGCTCCAGAATCAAATCGCTGAGGGTGCTTCTTAAGTCAGTGAGGGTGCTTTAACCTTAATATATAGACACCGATCTCCAGAGTGCAAACCACAGATTGCAAACCACTGGATAGTTTGCAAAATCTGCAATGAAATGCCATTATTACAACTTTAACTGAGGGTGCTATTGATTTCGTTTGAGGGTGCTTAGTAGAACCGGGCCTGCATGGAAGTCAGCTAACGAACTGGCTCAGAGATCGCAGATTCTACACGACCTAAAAAGTCTCGGCATCCATCTAAAAAGCTCTATGGTCAGGGACATATTAAAACACTGATAAATCAACTCATCAGCTTACAGTCAGGGTTGCCAAGTCTGTGAAACAAAACCAGCCCAAATGCTTTAAAAACTAGTCCAGTCGCTTTTTTTTCACAGTTTTCCCCTCCATCAGGTGTCTTCTCCATCAAAAACGCATTCTGTGATCACTTTAACCTGAGAAAAAAAAGGCAACAGTAACAGTAGCCAAATTCCACGGTAAAACCGCATACTTGGCAACCCTGCTTACACTGTAAGGCTCGTTGCACTCCATTGTCAGTTATGCTCCTTCCTAATGCATGCCCTCAATCTGGCAACCGACATGAGCAGTACCCATTTCAGCAGTTAGATACTGCATCTTTAACCTCTGCAGTGTATATTGCGGCTAGATACTTAGCAATCGACAGCCAATCAAATGCCTCAAATGCGTTTCAGGGGGGGAAATCTAAAAAGGTGAAGAAAACTCATGAATTGGAGTGAGAACTTCTTTCCTAGTGTTGTCAAAAGTACCTACTTCGGTACTTCGGAGCTTCTTTAATGTTTTACAATAGTTGATTAGTTTGACTCCGTTTCAACTAAAAACGTTTTATACATTTCAGCCATTTGTTTACACGACAATTTTAGGGGCCGCAAAACACAATCTTTTGTAAATGGGTTCCAAAGTGGAAGTTTTTTAAAATGATACCGTTATTGTCTCTTTGTAAACTACAAAACTATAAATTTGTGAAAATGTTGGCATCATGTGTATGTGTATTACATGTTCAGTAGGTACAGCATGTGCAGGCATGTAGTGTTTTTTTTACAAAGTGACATTGCCAAATTCTGGCCTGGCATGCATAATACAGCGTTTTTTTTTTTTTTTTTTTAACAAGGATCGTTTTGACAATGTTGTCGTCTATACGTGAAAAAATGCAAAGGAAAAACGTTTCTGTTTTTAGTACTGTCCATCATGTAAACAAACCCTAAATGTTTTAGAAAGTTGCTAGGTAGTTGTTTGGGGTTCTGAGTTGTTGCTAAGGTGTTGCTATGCGGTTTCTTTCGTGATCTTTGTGGGGTTTCAATGCATTGCTATGCAGTTGATTCAATTATTATATTGGTTATTTGATGTTTTCATTTTTTTTCAGAGTTCTTTGAATAGCCAGTTCTAATAAACATCTTTTTTTTTTTAAATATAAATTTTGTAACATTATTTAGTGCATTCTTGCAGAACAAAAGTCTTAATTTCTTTCAAAAACCAATTTTACTGCCCACAAAATTTGTACAATAGTGTATGTTAAATATAAAAGACTTACCCGAACCATTACAGTTTGGGTTAGCAGGCTCTGTGTGAGACAGGACTTGAGTGCTTTTTTTTTTAAAGGTTTTCAGGACCAGATCTTTTGAGGAACCTTCTCTGCATGACTGCTTTCAGATGCAGTCCAGTGGAAGCTTCAGTTCAGAGATGCACACAGACCTCAGTTACATTATGACGGCAACGTTCAGCCGCCTGGTAAATAACACTGATGGATAAATGGACTCTAATGTGCTACATTTACCTAGCCGGGGCAGATTTACTCCGGTCACTCGTAAAGATCACGCTGCACACTCTGCAGCCTCTCCTACAGGTCTGTATCATTTAATTCCGGCCCATTAGAGCCGCGCTCTTAATAATGGAGCAATGGGCAGTTTGCTTAGATTAAAAGCTTCCCTCTCAATAGGGTCGCAATAACAGAAGCACAGTCTGCCTCTCCAGACCGGCCGAGTGCAGTTCGTGTGTGCCTCTCTCTCTCCCTGCTTGCATAATGATCTGCTCGCTGTACTAGCACGGTGTCTTTCTCTATAATTCACTCATTTACTCAGCTTCGTGCCCTTTGCAGGGAATGACATTATTATTATTATAATATTCATAAAAGCCACATTGTATTATATAATTGGGGCCTCGTACAATGAGTTCCACAATAATATGTCATATTTTTGCCAAGATTAGTATTTAGAGATGTGGTTAAATTATTTTCTTGTTTAAATGTTGTTTTTCTAAACACAAAATGGTCTTACTTTCCAGTCAATATCCTGGAAATGAGATAAAATTACTGAAGAAGCAAAACTGAATATGGTTGCTTTCAGAAAATATATCTTAGAAGTTTATTTAACTTACAAAAAGAAAAATATTTACTGGTAAGTAGATGTTTAGTAAGGTTTATGATTAAAAGGTAAGAAAATGAACAATTAAAATATATGCATTCTTTGAAAACAGTTTTTGCTTCTCAAGTAAATTTATTTTAAGTATGTTCAGATATTTTGTTTGAAAAAAAGATGAACGTATTCATTAAGAATTATTATTTTTTTTCTTTAACAGTGTACAAAATTTGCTGCTTCTAGGAATGGGCGATATAACTTAAATCTTATATCACAATATGCATAATTTTATTTCACGATAACAAATTTTTTCTACTGCGTTGCTTTGTGGTTGACAAGATGTTCTAGAGATGTTGCTAGGGGGTTGCTATGCAGTTTCTATGGTGATCTTTGTGTTTTTTTCTTGTACATTGCTTTGCAGTTGACAAGGTTTTCTAGGTGTTGCTATTTGATTGCTATGCAGTCACTATGTAGTTGCTATGAAGTTTCTATGATGATCTATGAGGGTTTTTTACAAACCCGATTCCAAAAAAGTTGGGACACTGTACAAATTGTGAATAAAAACAGAATGCAATGATGTGGAAGTTTCAAATTTCAATATTTCATTCAGAATACAACATAGATGACACATCAAATGTTTAAACTGAGAAAATGTATCATTTTAAGGGAAAAATAAGTTGATTTTAAATTTCATGGCATCAACACATCTCAAAAAAGTTGGGACAAGGCCATGTTTACCACTGTGTGGCATCCCCTCTTCTTTTTATAACAGTCTGCAAACGTCTGGGGACTGAGGAGACAAGTTGCTCAAGTTTAGGAATAGGAATGTTGTCCCATTCTTGTCTAATACAGGCTTCTAGTTGCTCAACTGTCTTAGGTCTTCTTTGTCGCATCTTCCTCTTTATTATGCGCCAAATGTTTTCTATGGGTGAAAGATCTGGACTGCAGGCTGGCCATTTCAGTACCCGGATCCTTCTACGCAGCCATGATGTTGTAATCGATGCAGTTTGTGGTCTGGCATTGTCATGTTGGAAAATGCAAGGTCTTCCCTGAAAGAGACGACGTCTGGATGGGAGCATATGTTGTTCTAGAACTTGGATATACCTTACAACATTGATGGTGCCTTTCCAGATGTGTAAGCTGCCCATGCCACACGCACTCATGTAACCCCATACCATCAGAGATGCAGGCTTCTGAACTGAGCGCTGATAACAACTTGGGTTGTCCTTGTCCTCTTTAGTCCGGATGACATGGCGTCCCAGTTTTCCAAAAAGAACTTCAAATTTTGATTCGTCTGACCACAGAACAGTTTTCCACTTTGCCACAGTCCATTTTAAATGAGCCTTGGCCCAGAGAAAAAGCCTGCGCTTCTGGATCATGTTTAGATATGGCTTCTTTTTTGACCTATAGAGTTTTAGCCGGCAACGGCGAATGGCACGGTGGATTGTGTTCACTGACAATGTTTTCTGGAAGTATTCCTGAGCCCATGTTGTGATTTCCATTACAGTAGCATTCCTGTATGTGATGCAGTGCCGTCTAAGGGCCCAAAGATCACGGGCATCCAGTATGGTTTTCCGGCCTTGACCCTTACGCACAGAGATTGTTCCAGATTCTCTGAATCTTTGGATGATATTATGCACTGTAGATGATGATAACTTCAAACTCTTTGCAATTTATCTCTGAGAAACTCCTTTCTGATATTGCTCCACTATTTTTCGCCGCAGCATTGGGGGAATTGGTGATCCTCTTCCCATCTTGACTTCTGAGAGACACTGCCACTCTGAGAGGCTCTTTTTATACCCAATCATGTTGCCAATTGACCTAATAAGTTGCAAATTGGTCCTCAAGCTGTTCCTTATATGTACATTTAACTTTTCCGGCCTCTTATTGCTACCTGTCCCAACATTTTTGGAATGTGTAGCTCTCATGAAATCCAAAATGAGCCAATATTTGGCATGACATTTCAAAATGTCTCACATTCAACATTTGATATGTTATCTATATTCTATTGTGAATAAAATATAAGTTTATGAGATTTGTAAATTATTGCATTCCTTTTTTTATTCACAATTTGTACAGTGTCCCAACTTTTTTGGAATCGGGTTTGTAGTACATTGCTTTGCAGTTGACAAGGTGTTATAGGTGTTGCTATGAGGTTGCTATGCAGTCATTATGAGGTTGCTGTGGCGATCTCTGGGTTTTTCTACTGCGTTGCTTTGTGGTTGACAAGATGTTCTAGAGATGTTGCTAGGGGGTTGCTATGCAGTTTCTATGGTGATCTATGTGGTTTTTTTCTAGTACATTGCTTTGCGGTTGACAAGGTGTTCTAGCCGTAGTTATGAGGTTGCTATGAGGTCGTGATGGAGTTGCAAAGGTGTTGTATTCTGCATCTTGTGAAATGTCAATAGGACCCATGATTTGCTTTTGCTGAGTTATGCACAAAAATTGAACCCACACACTGTCTCGAAGTAAAAGTTTAACAACTTAAACGCCCTGAAATAGAGCGAACGTAACACTCGCTGCAGGAGCCCAAACACGACTAACGGCCGGGGCGTCACATGCCTGTGATGTCAGCACATTTCTACAGATGCGATTGGCCAAGCTCAGCGTGAGGGGGGGCGGGGTGTCGCCGGGTGCCGCGAGGTCTTCCGACCCCTTTAGCTTATTTTAAGCCAAGAACGCCTCCGCAAATAAACCTCCCCCACCGAGAGGAGTAATTGGTGTAGTATCTCCCAGCACTAGCATGAGCTCATGTCTGCGCCGCACTGCCAGCGCTCCACGGGACAGACCCATTTCCATGAGCCGCTGGGCCACAGACTCCAATGTTAATGACCTACAGTTTCAAACTCATAACCGAGATTGATGCTCTCCTTTTGTGTGGGAGAAAGTTCACTTTGTATTTGTCAGGACAGCTCTTGAAAGGGGATCTTTTCTAGAATAATAGGTGATTTTGTGTTAATTGAATGCCAAAGCTGCACACTGAGTAAATGGCGTTATTGCATACTGCCATTCGCCAATATGCAGTATGTGTGCAATACACAGGCGACCTATTATATTTTGTGAAAGTACATGAAATACTTTATTTGACAATGCACTTACATTTACGTTTATTAATTTAGCAGATGCTTTTAAAGCAGTTTGCAAATGAGGATTCACTGTGTACTATCTTTACATTTCTAGTGCACAAATGAACTGCATCAAATGCTGTTATATTCTGGACTCAATTGACATTATTTTTTAAAACATTAGCACAATAAATTGCTCATAAATCCATATAAAAATTAGTTCATTCAAAAGTCATGATTTTACAAATAATTAACATCGAAATGTGTTCTGCTTGTGTTCCATGAGCCATTATTTGACTGGACTGCAAATGTTAAGGCATTTTTACACAAAATTGCAAAAAATGCAATGTTCTCACCAGGACGCTTCGAAGGGAAGACAAAACAATAGGCGAGATGAACGTGTGTTATGGCACACATATTTTATTTTAAAAGGTATTTATTTAAATTACCTTTTAATTTTTAAATAAAAATGTGCTAACTCGAATTAAATGATAGCAATTAAAGCTGTGACTTTTAACATTTTTCCTTTTTTATTTGATTAAACTATGAAAGGTTAATATAAAAAAAAGTTTATTATAATAATAAATTGTTTTCTATTTAAGTTATGTTCAGTTTTCTTATCTCACTGGCAGATTTTCTGTTGTTGTTGTTTAAAGCTCAAATTTACTTATTTTGCAGAAAACAAGACTTAATATGTAAAAGACTAAGATATTTGTAATGGAAAACAAGTAAGAAATAAATAAAAGTAAGAAAAAAAAATGCAGCGTGGACATCCATGAAAATTAAAAGTAATAAAGTCCTGTGACAATTATTGAATAATGTTTACTGTTTCACTCACTCTTTAAAAAAATAAAATGTTTTATCTTTGTATTGCATTTTGAACATAACTCACAAAGTACCTTTTTTGTCTTGGAAATCTTCCAATTTGTGTCCAAAATTCCATTACCTAAATTATTTTACAAAATGTTGGACTGCAAATGTTATGGCAGTTTTACTCAAAAATTCCATTAAAATGCAAAGTAACCTCTCTTATTTTTTATTCTTTAATTTTGACATGTGAGGAGAGACAGAAAATGATATTAGAGTTGAACTTGAACTCGAGTCGAGTTGAACTTGTAGGTCATGTGACACCAGTGTAGTATATTAGCTTTGAAAGATGTATCACTAAATAATGTGTGGACTCTTTCACATACTCTTTTTTTTTATGAATACAAACCCCTGACAATTGGTGTAGAAACCATTTTTACTCAGAAATGGTAAATTACACAATTACAAAGAAATGGCAAGTAACACCGAGATGAGTGTAGATGAGCAGTTTTTGATCTGTAATATTTGACCAGTATGTTCACAGTGCGTTTTGGCCCTTGTGGGGCCAAAAATAAATATCACGGTAACATTTAGAGTTGTTTTAGAGCGCGTTCAGAGCAGGACTAGGTCATGATTAATGCAACAGCAGCAGCGGTAGTGATTCGAGTGCTTTGTGGTGAACAGAATGCCATTAACCTGTGACGAGCGTGTCTGTAGTTAATCTTTAATGCAAATCGTATTTCTGTAATTGTAGCGTGCTGATGTGACATGTCATGTTCCCTGAATCCTGCCGTGTGTTTCATGAATAACTGAAGAGATGAATACTTGCTTACAACAAACACTTGTCAGTTGCCATTTCTGTACTTCTGTTGGTTAATGTCGCCCATTTCTTCCGGTCTCTGTGGATTTGGTTTCTCATTCAATGTGCAGAGTTTTTCACCTGTTAAACAGCAGGTAAAATGGAGCATCTGATCAATAAAAGCACACATGATTTGAGGAAGGACTGGACGTTCTGCAGAACATTTAATACTGTAAGTATGAGCAGCAGTAATAGTGATACACATACAAAAACACTTGTTTTCTTGACTATATGCCCGTATGGAAAGCATTTCTGTTCTCTTTCTGAGGTTTTGGGAGCTCAGAAAGGGTTGCAACATGCACTCTAGAGAAAATTTTGTGCTGTGAAGATAAAAATTGTTCTCAGTGGGGGTTTGAGATGAGTCACGTTCACAGAAGTCCTTTTTTAAAATCACACTCCGGTGGAACAAACTCAGTGTTATGATACAGTCACTTTCTGATGGTATTTTATTTGAAAAGATATTTATTTAAATTTGATTTCAATCTGTTTTTTGTTTTTTTTAAATAATGCACTTAACCTGACCTTTTATTACTAGTGTGAGGAATGAGGTTAAAGTAACAGCCGTAACATTTAACATCTATTTTGTCTCATTATTTGATTAGACTGCCTAAAGTTAAGCCACTGTATGCAAAGTTCAATGACAAACGTCTTATTTCCATCATAATAACTGGACCCCACAGTGAATGAATGTGAAATGTAATAAAGTCATGTGACAATCACTGAATAATGTTTAATGTTCACTTGCTCTTTAAAAAATGTTGTGAATATTGTTGGATCTGTGACAAATCGCCTTTGTTGCGCTTTGGATTAAAGCATCTGCTAAATGTGTAAATGTAAAAATAAATAAATAAGAAAGTAGTACATTTGTCATTACATTGTGAACATAAACGAAGGATTGATCTCAGAAAGTACTTGTTTTCCTGGAAATCTTCCAGTTTTGTCCTAAATATATCCATTACATGATTATTCTACAAAAATAGTTCAAAAAAGTCTTTTTTGGGAAGCTTTTAAAAGCATTTCTTTTACAAAACTTAATATTTTCCCTTGTCTGCTCCTCAATAAGCAAGGAAGGGTAGGAAGCAAGTTATTACATTGATGACAGATTATAAAAACATCCTTATTTTCTTTAGAATAACATGCACTGATGGTCTTTTTATTTATTTTTTTATTTATTTATTTAGTTTTTATTTATTTATTTAGTTAGTTTCATTAGTCATTTTTGTTACTTGTAATAAAGTAAAATAAACGTGAACTGTAATAAAATCAAAAAACTTTAACTTTTTATTTTTTATTTTTAGCTAGTTATATAGATATATGGGAAATATATATGACAAAAACACACAACGAAATTACTAAAATTGTAACTACCAGTTAAATTAAAATGAAAACAGAAAATATAAAAACTCAATATATAAACAAAAATATAATAGTATTGCAATAATACTAAAATAAAGCTATTTATTTAAATTATTTTTGTTCTGTATATTTTTGTTTCATATGTTGAAAATTGACTTCTTTTATTATATAACTGTAGTATATGAAGGCAATAAGCTGCTTGAGTCTGTACATTACAGTGATCTTACCATGGTTTAGCAAGGGCTGCTTCATGTTATGCCTAAAAACACCCCTTAACCATAGTAAAATCAGTCTAGCATGGCCTAAAGTGGCTTATTTCTTTAATTAAGCCCATATGGACCTGAAAAAAAAAGTAATAAGAAAGAGAGCATAGCCATGTAGAGCCAGTGTTAGTATGTTAGTATGTGAGCTCAGTCTGTATGTGTGTGTCTGCATATGTGTGTGTTTGTGTTTATCCTCTCGGCCTTGTAGCCGTGGGCAAATTCATCAGTCTGTTGTTGTTTGGGCTCTGAAGGGCCAGCCGTGACGACACACTGCATTACCCATGAGTTTCACTCGATTTCAATGAGCTCTAGAAATCACATTAACACACAGATAATGAAGTCTCTCAGCTAGTCGCGTCATATGTCACCGATAAAGGCTTTCGTTACGCTCACACTTTGAGGAATCTGTATTGAGATACCGCATTGGAAATGAGGTCACTGTAACAGTAATAAAAGCAAATATGATAAGAGCAGCAAAAGTAATATTCTCCATCTTATTTTATTACTTATGGAGCCAGACAGAAGCCAATATCACTCGCATACACTTCTGCTTTCAGATTCACAGTGCTGAGATTATGGATTTAACCAATGAATGATTTTGTTTTTGTGTCTGAAATGCTTTTAGTGACAGCATGTTGAGAAATAATCAGTCTGATTGTGTATCTTTCCTGTCCTGAGCTAATCTATTTAAGTTGCAGACTATCATCTATTGACTGGAACACCCAAGCAATCACCTAAAACGCCCCAGCAACCTCATAGCAACACCCTAGCAATCATGTATAATGCCCCAGCAACCACATAGTAACACCCTAGCAATCATCTATAACTCCCCAGCAACTATATTGTAACGCCATATCAATCACCTAGAACGCCTCAGCAACCACATAGCAATGCCCTAGCAATCACCTAGAATGACCTAGCAACCCGATAGTAATGCCCTAGCAATAATCTACAATGCCCCAGCAACTGCATAGCAATGCCCTAGCAATCATGTATAATGCCCCAGCAACCACATAGTAACACCCTAGCAATCATCTATAACTCCCCAGCAACCATATTGTAACGCCCTAGCAATCACCCAGAATGCCCTAGCAACCCCATAGTAATGCCCTAGCAATCACCTAGAATGCCCCAGCAACCGCATAGCAACACCCTAGCAATCATGTATAACGCCCCAGCAACCACATAATAACACCCTAGCAATCATCTATAACTGCCCAGCAACCATATTGTAACACCCTAGCAATCACCTAGAACGCCTCAGCAACCATATAGTAATACCCTAGCAACCGAATAGTAATGCCCTAGCAATCATCTACAATGTCCCAGCAACCACATAGCAATGCCACAGCAGCCGCATAGTAATGCTCCCTAGCAATCACCTAAAATGACCCCGCAGCACTTTAGCAAACTTCAAGAAAACCTCAGCAACCACCTAGTTTCTAAAACACCTAAAATGCACTAAAACCCACTAGAATACCTTAGTGACTGCATAGCAACACCTATCAACCTAACAACCACCAAAAGTCCCTAACAACCAGCTAGCAACTCCCTGGCAACCTTCCAGAACATCCTAGTACCTGCATAACAACTCTCTATCAACCACCTAGACCCTAGAACCACCTAGCAACCTCCAAGAACATCCTAGATAGAACCTAGCAACACAATAGAAAGCACCAGAACATTTCAGTGACTTCATAGCAACGCCCTAGCAACCAACAAAATAACCCAAGCAACCAGCTAGCAACCCTCTGGCAACCTTCCAGAACATCCTTGTACCTGCATAGCAACACACTATCAACCACTTACCCCAGAACCACCTAGCAACCTCCAAGGGCTTCCTAGAACCTAGCAACACAATAGAAACCACCAGAACATGCCAGTGACTGCATAGCAATGCCCTAGCAACCAGCCATCTACCTAGCAACCACCAAAAGACCCTAACAGCCCCCTGACAACCACCCAGAAGATCCTAGTAACTGCATAGCAATACTCTAGGAACCCCCCAGATCCTAGAACCTAGCAACACACTAAAAACCACCAGAACATGCTAGTGACTGCATAATCTTCCAGATCATCCTAATACCTACATAGCAACGCTCTTTCAACCACCTAGATCCTAGAACCAGCTAGAAACCTCCAAGAGCTTCCTAGAACATAGCAACAGACTAGAAACCACCAGGACATGCCAGTGAATGCATAGCAACACCCTAGCAACCATCTAGCAACCTAACAAAAAGACCCTAGCAACCAGCAAGAAACCCCCTGGAAACCTCCTAGAACATCCTGGCATGGCAGTGGTGAGTTTCAGATATTTTCCAGTAGAATCTAGTGTGTTAAGATATTTTGAGTCTAGTAACCATAATCAATGTCCAGCACCTCAATCTCTCGCTCTGATCTGACCTACTTCCCTGCAGGCCGCTTTAATAGTCCATCTGTGGGAGAGACATGACTCTCAATGAGCAGATTTCTCCATTGCCCCACACAATAGAGACACTCTAAAGGAACGCTACACTAATTTGCATACTCCGCCCCTCTCGGCCGTATCCCATTTGCAGGTTTCTTTGAAAACGTTTTTCTGGTCCTCCTATTCCAAAAAGATCTGATGTTTTTTTCCCCTCTCCATTTCTCCTCATTCCCAGCTCCATTTGAGCGCGGTGGGGTTATTTATGAGGGCGCTGGAGGAGATTTCAATCACTGCAGATCCGTGGCTCAGGCCCTGACCTTCCTGTAAGACACTCTTCCTGGAATGAGGAATGGGGGCGGGTGAGGACTGGGATTGAAAGAGAGAATCCTGGCAAAATCATTCACACAGCCACATTTACAATGACACAATTAATGATGGGTAAGATGTGAGTCCCTATTGAGCATGAAAACATCTTGATTTGCATTGAAACTGCTGGGGAAATCATAAGCAAACTAATTGTTTACTGTAGCTAATAATCCATTAAATTTCAGTGCTTGAACAGTGAAATGGCTTGTTGAAGTTAAAAAGCTTTATGATATCCATTGTTTGGGATTCTCATCACAAATCAAAATACGGAAATTTAAAAATTAAAAAACAAAAGTTTAAGTTGAGGTACTACAATTACTAAAACTGAATTAAACAAAAATGAATAAAATGACAAATTTGCTTAAAATGATTAAATCTAAAGCTGAAATAAAAGAATAAGATAAAAATAAAATAAAGATAAATAAAAATATTAAACATTAATACAAATCATAAAAGCACATAATACAATTAAAATTAAAACTGAAATGAAAATAAAAATAAAATAAAATAAAGATTAATATAAATATTTGAAAAAATTAATAAATAAAAATACCAAAAGCACATAACAAATTTACTAAAACTAAAATAAATAATAAAAAAGAATAATAATAAAAAAGAATTTACATAACAAAAAAAGAAAGACAATTAAATTAATAAAACTTAATACCAATAGTGCATAACAAAATTACAACTGAAATGCTTAAAATAAAAATAAGTAAAAATAAAATAAAAATTTATATAAATATTTTTTAAAACTAATACAAATAACAAAAACACATAATAAAATTACTAAAATTTAAGTAAAATAAGTTAAAATAAAATAAAGATGAATATAAATATTTGAAAAAAGACAAAAGCAAATTACAAAATTATTAAAACTGAAAAATAAATAAATAAAAATAAAATAGATTAATATCAATTTTGAAAAACAAAACAAAACAAAACAAAACAAAACAAAACAAAACAAAACAAAACAAAACAAAACAAAACAAAAAAAAAAAACACAGCAAAAGCACATAATAAAATTACGCCCTAAACTGAAAAATTAAAAGCTGAAATAAAATCAAAAGTCTAAATAAAATGAAGATTAATTTAAATATTTCTATATTTACTATATATATATATACACTGAAAGTCTTGAAATAAAAGCTAATTCAATATATATATATATATATATATATATATAAATAAATAAAAAAACACTGTAAATGTATATAAATAATACTGAATTAATACTGGGGGTGAATTCACTAGGATCTGTTGGCACTGGTGACCTCTGTGGATTTGAGTGTTAAGCAGACGACCAGTATTTCTGATAAAGATAAATGGTCAATCCATGACCTCTGAGAGTTACTAAAACGTCATTACTCTTTCCCGGCAGCTCTGAGTGATGCAAACCATGTCTGTAGTCCTCCAGACGTATCTGATGGTTTCATCATGTGCTTGAGAGGATTCGGGCTTCGTTTCGTTCTGATGATGGTGGAGCGTTCAGGGGTTATTTGGAAAATAACAGTCTTGCCTTGTTACCATTGTGTCCTTGAGGAAAAACAATCCACCCTTGGTTTTTCTCTATAATTAGTGTACTGTAAGTCACTTTCCATAAAAAAGCATATGTTAAATTACCATTAACAAATGCAATGTCTGGAGTCGTGACATTGAAAGCTTAATAAAAAATAAAAAAAATAGTATAATAGTAGTAGATGTATAAGAACAAGTTAAAAATGTTTTTTTTAGAAAATAGTTTTTTTATTTGATAAAAATTGGAAAAAAATTATTTTCCAAAAGGTGTTTAGTTTAATATATATACAGTATATCCTGTTTTCAGTTTTTTCTTTTGTAATTTTGTTTTTTAATGTTTATCTAGTTTATTATTTCATTTGTATGTTTCATGTCAGTTTTTAGTGTTATTTCAGTTTCAATTTTAGTTATTTTACTACATCAAGTTAAATGAAAATGAGTGATGTTGCCTTGGCACTATTTGGAATTTTGTGAACAGGTATAAAATACATCAGGAAATATTTGAAATTTGGAATCAGTTTTTTAAATCTGTAACGTTGCATAACACACTCTCAATCAGCAGGAACGGATGTAATCTGATCTCAGATCTGTACGACAGGTGCAGAATGAACTCCAAAATCATCTAACCCTAATCTACCCTAACTAATCTAATCTAATCACATTAATCTTCCCTAGCTGAGGGTCCGTCAAAGGTCAAAACTTCTCAAAATCTAATGAATCAACATTCGGTTAGTTTGGGTTCAGGTTGGTGCACCTATAATGCAGATCTCTGATAAATGCTTGACTGTTTTAGTTTTAACTCCTTCATTCTTCCTCTCTAAAGCATGCCGCTTTACTCCGGAGAGCAGGTTTACAGGTGCATGTGCTGTAAAGTTTCCAGCATGTGCAGCAGATGAAGGCTGCAGGAGAAGCTGAATGAGAGAATCGGAGGCATATGGACTCAGCAGCTGAGTGTTTGTCCCTGCTGGTTTGAGCTCAGATCTGTGTCGAACTCAACTCTGAAGCTTTTTGATGTTGACCTAAATAACATCTAGATCTATAATCTAGATCATTTGAGCTACTTTTAAAGTTTGAAAGCTGAAAGTGGCCCGTTTGTGCAACTTATGTTATAGATATGAGGAGTTTCTCCTACTATGGAAATGTTTCACATAGTTTTGACTACCATAAAGTGTCCAAATGATTGTTTTGCTGAATAAATAAGCTTTCCATTGATGTATGGTTTGTTAGGATAGGACAATATTTGGGCGAGATACAACTATTTGAGAATCTGGAATCTGAGGGTGCAAAAAAAATCAAAATATTGAGAAAATCGCCTTTAAAGTTGTCCAAATGAAGTTAGTAGCAATGCATATTACTAATCAAAAATGACGTTTTTATACATTTACGGTAAGAAATTTACAAAATATCTTCATGGAACATGATCTTTACTTAATATCCTAATGATTTTTGGCATAAAAGAACAATTTATAATTTTGACCCATACAATGTATTTTTGACTATTGCTACAAATATACCCCAGCAACTTAAGACTGGTTTTGTGGTCCAGGGTCACATATATCTTTTTTTTTTTTTTTTTGGTTGGGTAGTATATTATATGACATACCATTTTCATAATAGTCTGTGGCAATGTTTCCATTTATCAGTATATAATGTTTGAAAAGTGAACGAATTAAGACGTTCATATTCCATGGGATTTATTGGGTTCTCAGTTATGTTTCATTTAATTATCAGCTTTGTCTCATGTTTCTCCTATAACAGAACTATGAAATTAATGTAAATGACTTAATTTTGCAGCTGTGTAAAAACAACTGAGATATTACATAATATATCACTTGCTCAGCAATGGATCCTCTGCAGTGAATGGGTGCCGTCAGAATGAGAGTCCAAACAGCTGATAAAAACATCACAATAATCCACAAATAATCCACAATTTGGCTAAAATTTGACAAAATGGCTAAAATCCATAATAACGTTTCCTCCAGTGGAAAAGTGCATCTCCTCTCATGTCAAAATCCACCCGCATGTTTGTTTAGACTGTTTTGGCATGTAAACAGTGTTTGATATGTGCATATTTCTCTCCTGATTCAGACAAGATGATTTTTTTCAATGGAGAAAGCAATTTTATGGATTATGGGCCCATTTTAGTTTTAGTTGAGAGCAACGGTTTGAAGTTAAAAAACATCTTGATGGATTTTATTATTATTTTTTTTTCATACAAACACTGTTTTTTTGATTCTCAAGACTGGAGTGGTGTGGATTACTTGTGGATTATTGTGATGTTTTTATCAGCTGTTTGGACTCTCATTCTGACGGCACCCATTCACTGCAGAGGATCCACTGCTGAGCAAGTGATGGAATGCAACATTTCTCAATTTTTTCCCATGAAGAAACAAACTCATCTCCATTTTCAGCAAACTGTCATTTTTGAATGAACTTCAGAGATGAAATGTGTGGATTTTCTTATGGGATATAGAGTGTTTTATATGGTTTGACAACCATTAAGTGTCCAAATGACCTTTTTTTTCTTTTACATGCATGTCTTAATTTTGAACAATATAGCTTTTGCTTTTTAATTTGAAAATCAATTGAATTATTCTCTTCTTTTTTACTTTGATATTTTACAGTTTAATGCACAAACGTACAGTTAATTTTAAGTGTGTCTTCAAGTCTACTTTACTTTTCATAAAACAAAATGTCATTGTACAGTGCATTTACATTTATTCATTTAGCAGATGCTTTTATCTGAATGCTTACATAGAGAACAGAAGGTGGGCAAGCAATGCGTCTATTTAGCAGTTATCTGATGTGACCTTCAACTATCAAACTGAAATTTGCTCTTATAAATTCCAGTGTCTAGTTTCATCATTTAGAACTCATGACGTGGGTTATTTACAAATGTTCTTGCCTTTCACTCGCCCTTTAGGTGCAGACGAGCATTCGATGTGTGAGTGAAACATCTACATCTGTGTGTGTGTGTGAAGCGGTCGAACCTTCTGCTCACCCCCTGCAGCGCCGATGATAACTGCGACAGCAGAAACATGACGTCCGTTCCAGTGAGCTGGGAATGAGAGTTCATCCTTAAGAAAGGAGGGGTCAAGACGTCAGAGCGGCCATTGCACTGTTTGCCCTTGAGCGCACAGCCACGTATGCATGCATGTGTGCATTTACATGCCACGTCCTCATATAGAGAGTCTCTGAAACACACTTCAAACATTAAACCTAGTCAAGTGCTCAAGCGCCTGTGGACATGAAGGGCTCTTGCTAACACAAGAGTAATCCAAGCTTACATTCAGTGCTAAACCACACCGCTCGACTCTGCGCATCCCAATCACTCGTTCATCAGTTCACACACGTCTGTTCTGCCCTTAATGCTGAGCCCAGGGACGTTTGTCTCCTTGAGCCGAGCTTAAACTCCATATGAAGAGAACGCAGGCAACCAGAATGAGTCCAAACCTACGTTACGAACATCTTCATCATCAAAACTTCACTCTGAGAGCTTTTCTGCACCTCTTAGTATCAAAACGGCTTTTTTAGATCCTGCTGGATCGTCCATAGAGATTGCATTTGCATATTATATGATATACTATGTTTCCATTAATCAATCAGTCAGTGTTTGAAAAGTGAAGGAATGTTGACATTTCTGAATGTCTCAAGATGTTTCATGAGAAGTGAGATTGCTCTTTCATAGACTTTGGAGATTCATTGGGTTCTCGTCGTTTTATTTACAGTTCACGAGTTTGCCTGGTAAACGAACTTGGCCTGCTGTCCTTAATGGAGGCTCGAACCTGAGGCTCAGCTTGAGCGCCGAGTTCAACCCCCCATTGCGGTACTACCTAGAGAGAGAAAAACAGAAATAGAGGAGGAGATGGGGAGGTGGAGGGATGCCAGAAGAACTGAGAGCTGCTTATATAGGCTCGTAATGATGATTGACAGGACTGAATGATTAGGCTCCTCCCGAGCCTACGTTTGGAACTTCATTAAGTATCAACTTTGTCTCCCCTAAAATAGAACTAAATTAATCTTTTAGCTGTATAGAAGCAAATGAGATAGAGAGAAAATACATATTTTTATTTCCTACAGAATGCTCAGGTTGGCTTTTTTGCTATTTTTGCATCGCTTTAGAAAAGAGAAAAATCGGAGACATTCACAAAAAGTCTTGTTGCTGTCCTGCAGTCACATTTGAGATATTAAAGAGGTGTCGTTTGTAAATTTCCTCATGTGTTACTTTTGATGGCAGAGCAACCAGATGAGAAATATTTGAATTTTCGATGCAGAATTTGGAATCTTGACAAATTGAAACATTTTGAGACATTGTTGAGATCTCTAGAAGAGACATGTGAGACAAATCTGTGAAATGGGAGACTAATTTCTGTTTTTATTTCATTGGTGTCTATGAGAGATGATAAAGAGATTTCATTTGTGATTTCTCCTAATTTGATACTCAGTTTGGTCTCAGAATTAGAGAAGAACTATTTGAGTTCATATTGAAGAATCAGACTTTACAATGCAATGCAAATTTGAACACAATTTGAGACATTATTGAGATCTCTAGAAGAGACACGTGAAATCACTGGGGTCTTTTACTATGGGAGAAAACTCAAAGAAACGGGAGACTGTTTGAGATGTTAATGAGACATAATTTAGGATTTGTTTTACGAGATGAAGGATTAGATGAGAAATATGGAAGAATCAGGCTTTACAGTGCAGATTTTCAACACAATGCAAATTTAAACAGTTTGAGACATTGTTGAGATATTTAGAGGAGAAATATTTGTGTTTATATGGAAGAATCAGACTTATCAATGCAGATTTTCAGAGTAATGCAAATTTAGATGCAAACTGTCTTTTTAAGAGAAAATGTAAACAATTCCTTTTTATTTAATCTCATTACTGTCTATAGAGAATAGACTGAGATGTTAAAGAGATCTCATTTGTTATTCAGATGAGAAATATTTGAGTTCGAAGAATCTGACTTTTCAATGTAGATTTTTAAAGCAATGGAAATCTGAACACAATTTGAGACATTGTGGGCATATTTAGAGGAAATCTGAGATCTCTTCAGAAGAACAATCTGAGAAGCAGAAGACTGTAAATGCTCTTTATTCAATCTTATTGCTGTCTAGGAGATTATTTGAGATGTAAAAACCTAATTTGTGATTTTTCTTATGAGATGCTTGGGCAATATGGTCTCAGAAGGATTAGATGAGAAATATTTTGAGATATTTAGAGGAGACATGGGTCTTTCTAAGAGAAAATTCAGACTGTAATTCCTTTTTATTTAATCTTGTTGCTTTGAGAATGGACTGAGATGTAAAAGATATCTCATTTGTAATTCAAATGAGGAATCTGACTTTTTAAATCAATGCAAATCAATACATATATTTGAGATATTTAGAGGAGACACGGGTCTTTTTAAGAGAACATTCAGACAATTCCTTTGTATTTAAACACGTTGCTGTCTGTAGAGCATAGACTGATATGTTAAAGAGATCTCATTTGTTATTCAGATGAGAAATATTTGAGTTTTTATCAAGAATCTGACTTTTCAATATGTAGATTTTTAAAGCAATGCAAATCTGAACATTGTGGACATATTTAGAGGAAAGCTGAGATCACTGCATCTTCTCAGAAGAACAGTCAGAGAAGCAGGAGACTGTAATTGCTCTTTATTCAATCTCGTCGCTGTCTATGAGAATGGATTGAGATGTTCAAGAGATCTCCTTGCTATTTTTTCTTTCCTCTGGGATGTCCAGTCATCGCTACACCCCCGTGTTTACCGTGTGGTGTATAGACTGAGACTGAAGCGCTTCTCTTCTCCCCGCTCAAAGCTTCACGCTCGCATTCATCCAGTGGTTGGTGTGGGATCCAGTCGCGTCCTTCTCCCGCAGCATCCTCATCCTCCTCATCCTGGAAACCCGTCTTCCTCATTCAGTGATGTGATGTGCGCTCGCCGTTTGTCATCATCAGTGTCGGCGGCGGCGGCGGACGGAGCGGACAGACAGCAGCGGATTCTTCTCTAGAGGATGTACCGCGTTACCGGAGGGAAACGGCGGAGAGTCTTTCCGGGGGCCCTTCCGTGAGAAACGAACGAAGACGGAGCGGATAGACGCGGATTTTTGCCTCGATCTGTGCGGTGAGTGAACCTGACACCAACACTGACATGCTAAACATTCGCCAAAATGAATGAAACACGCATGTATGCGCGGGAAAGCGCTTCACGCTGCTGTCAAACATGCATGTAAATTTCTGCTGCATCGGGTCTGACGCATTTTGCAGTTGTCTGTGTGCCAGGGGCCAAAGCTGGAGCTCCATTCAGTCTCGGTGCTTCAGGTATTCATTTAGTATGCGTTTATTTATTTTTTTGCATTCACATTTAGGCTATGCCGGATTTGCTTGGGCATCTTCAGTGACATTTTTTTACAAGGCTGTTTGTTCTTGTATTAAAGTTGTTTCATTCCATTAATTGACTTTGTGTGCATGACAATTGGCGCACATCTCAGGTAGGTACAACACTATATTTTTGTAAATGTGTAAACTTAGCGTCTTTTTTTTTTTGTCTGTAGTTTGTCTGAAATGCATCACGGTTAACTCTTTAATGCCTGCGTGTTACTGTAAGAGATGCTGAGATGTTTGTTGACATGGTTTTAAAGTAAACTGTCAGTTTATGTGAAGATATTTATCTGACACACAATATTAACTCTGTAATACACAATCGTTTGGGCTTATTGCTTTTCTTATATTTAGTTAGTGCCATTTAATCGAACCTATTTGTATCTCAATTAGTGCACATTCAAGATATAGATGTGTCATATATAGGTGGACTGTAAAAAAAATGAATATGAGCAGCTGTTACATGAACTGACCCTTAAAAATGACTTGGCTTGTGTTTCCAGGTTCTTTCAGACATAAATGTTTTACTTGAATGAAAATTGGCTATTTTGTATATTTATCTGTAGAATGTCTGGCTGTAGGTGTTTAGTATTTGTCTGCAGTGTCTGAAACGCATCATTAACTCTTTAAGTTAATTGTCTGGAGTTACTGTAAGAGAGACTGTTGTCATGGTATCACAGTAAACAGACAGTTCCTTTCATAAGATGTTAATTAACTTATTTTGTTGATACTGTAACTGTAAGAGATACTGATATTTGGTTGTCATGGTATGAAACTAAACATGTCCTTTGAGAAGGCAGAGATTCAGTGCATGGCAAGATATTGCTCATCAAGGTAGCCTAGCTACTTAAAGGGGTAGCTCACCCAAAAACAAAAACACTGTCATCATTTACAGTACTTGCACTCAGACTTTTTTTCTGCGGACAACAAAAGATTTTTATGCCACAATGCCCATCCGGAGTGACCACGTCTGTTGAGCTCCAAAAATGCATAAAAGTTTCATAAACACACTCAAAAATACTGAGGCCTAAATCTAAGATTTATGTATTTGAATTGCATTAAAATTTCCATTTATTTAGACTGTGCAATTTTATTATAAACTAACTGTTATGTGATGCATATTTGTCAGTCATACATAGGTGATATTTCTTTAGTAATAATGTTTTAAATACAACAAATTTTATATTTATCATCTATAAAAAAAATAAAATAAAAAAAAATCTCCAATCCAGTATGCGTTTAGATTAGACCTCATGCCAGAGAAACAAGTGTGCAGCCATCTTTGAAATTTGGTCTTTGAACTTCCATTTTTGTCAGTAGACAGGAAGATTTTAAAACGAGCAGTTCATTCATAAATTCTTACGACCTTAGCTGTGGAAATACAAATGGTACACTAGATGAAAGACAATGAGTGCTGTTGCTGAAAGGAGGCGGAGCCACAAATATTCTAATTAGACCCCGCCTACACTGATTGTGCACATGATTTGTTTTTAAGCATATTAAAACAGCATATTAAACAACAATTAAAACTTGATTTAAACTACATTAGGTCCCAAAAATGGTGGCGATTTTCACTGAAGAACTATATCTGTCTATTATGTTGGAAAAATCTGTTTAAGGATTCTTAAACAATTCCGCTTTTGTTTTCCATGGAAAAACAACAACATATGTACTGACATTAGGGTGAGTAAATAATGACAAAACTTCCATTTTTTGTATGAACTATCTCTTTAAGCCATCATTATATATTCCCTCGATCTCACAGACAAACAGCATTTTTGGCTCGTTTAAAACAGAATTTCAGACCTGTGTTTTAGCTTGCCTTCAGGGTGTCTTTTCACTGCTGGTTTAAGCTCGAGAGACACAAACCGCTGATAGATTCTCTTTCTTTCTCTAAACTGTAAGCAAAAAGCAGTCAGCGATTGATCCAGGCGTCCCACAGCTGCCTGATTTAACACATATTTAGGGCTTTTCTCCCCCCAGATGTTCCGTCCCGTGCTGGCAGGCTCCAGCTGGCCTGGTGCGCGGCTGTGATTGGTTCTCTCCGCAGGTTTCTGATGGGGTGAGCGGCCGCGGTTGGACAGGACCTTCCTTAATTAAAAGCCCGTTGTATCGGTGGGGGGTTTGATTGATTGCGCATTTGGGTGTTGTGGCAAATCTAAAGACCGCACGGAGGGTGTCGCTCAGCTCTGCAAAGGGCTTGCGAGAATAAATCAGCATTTAAAACAAACACTGCCGTTCGTCTCAATTAGCGTAAGCGCGGTGGGTCATCGGCACAGTTTAGATGAAGGTGGCCGCGGATCTGAGCACCGGTGTCTCTCCGCCACACAACCATTAGACGACAGGCGCTTTTAATGAAACACTTTATACGTGTGATGTCAACAGGGATTTATCCTTTGGCTGTGATGCAGGATATGCCTCAAACAGTGCGATCCAAAATTAACCTTTTACACACCTGCCAAAGGCATGTGGATGGAGAAATTTGCTAGCCATGAATATATCTTGCAAGCATGACTTTATTTTGCATTATTTGTATTCAAAATATGTTTTGTGCAATTGACAACGGAGTTACTTGTAGGCTAGTATTCACTCACCAAGGCTGCATGTTAGATAAAACAATACAGTGAAAACAGTTATAATGTGAAATAGTATTATCATTTAAAATAGCTGTTTTACACGTAAAATGTGATTTATTCCTGTGATCAAAGCTGAATTTTCAGCATCATTAGGCTACTCCAGTCTTCAGTGTCACGTGATCCTTCAGAAATCATAAATATGCTGATTTGCTGCTCAAGAAACATTTCTGATTATTATCAATGTTGAAAACAGTTGAAACCTTGATTACATTTTTTCAGGCTTCTTTTTATGAATGAAAGTTCAGAAGATCAGCCTTTACATTAACTCTTTTGTAACATTATACATGTCTTTACTGTCACATTTGATCAATTTAATGAATCTTTGCTGAATAAAATTATTCATTTCTTTCAAAAACAACAACTCTACTGCCTCCAAACTTTTAGATAAACCTCTGATGATAAACCATCCACTTTGGTTAGAGGATGTGCGGGTTGCATCAGTTGCTGATGTTTTCTTCAGTAGATGGTTTGCATTTCAAGTGGTTGAATCAGTGAAGGTCAGGCTATCATCTTACAGTTCGGTTTAAGCCATATACGATGTTGCCAACTGGCGAGTAGCTGTTTAATGTATTTGCCAAGGCCAGTTTTTACTCGTATTTTCCACTTGGCAAGTGTTCATTTGGATCTTGTGTTCAATGCTTTGAAATGAACAGCACATCGGTGTTAAATGAATGTTTTAAAAGATGGCATTGCTGTCAGTATTGCATTGTTTGAATGCAGCTGCGTTACTGGGCCATAAAAAACATGGTTTACGGTTACCTCTAGAAAAACCTAATTAGTATTCATCTAGCTAATAGTGACTGTTACCTGAAATTCTTGTCTAACCCAAGAAAGATGTTCTAGAATGTCAAAACTGCATCAATGATTTAAAAAATGATTTGAAAATGTGTATTGTTTTTGGTGTGTGTTTTAAAGGAATAGTTCACACAAAAATGAAAATTTCCTGATACTTTACTTGCCCTCAGGTCATTCAAGATGTAGATGAGTCTGTTTCTTCACAGATTTGAAGAAATTTAGCATTACATCACTTGCTCACCAATGGATCCTCTGCAGTGAATGGGTGCCGTCAGAATGAGAGTCCAAACATCTGATAAAAACATCATCATAATCCAAAAGTAATTTACACCATTCCAGTCCATCAATTAACATCGTGTGAAGCCAAAAGTTGCATGATTGTATCCATCGTTAAGACATTTTTAACTTCAAAAATTAACTTCAAACCATTGCTTTTGGCCAAAATGCGAGTCCTCTTTATATAATAACACTTCCTCCAGTGAAAAAGTCTTTGGGTCTGAAGCAGGAGAGAAATCTGTACAGATCAAGGAGCGTTTACAACTGAAAACAGTCCAAAACAAATACATCAGTGGATTTTGATGTGATATGGACTTTTTTTCACTGGAGGAAGCACTATTATCGATTATGGACTCATATTTTGGCCAGAAGCAACAGTTTGAATTTAAAACATCTTAATTATGGATTTGTTTCTTACAAACACACATCTTTTCACTTCACAAGATGTTAACTGATGGACTGGAGTGGTGTGGATTACTTGTGGATTATTGTGATGTTTTTATCAGCTGTTTGGACTCTCATTCTGACGGCACCCATTCACTGTGCAGGTCACTAAGGATGCACTTTATCCTTGAATTGCACTGTGAGTTGCTTGCTGATGTTTAAAATCCCGATGTGTAAAATCAAACTTGCATAGCTGGAGGTGTCAGAATTCACTATTTTCAGGCCTTTTTGTCATTCTGATTATATAAAGAAAAGAAGAAAACTGGCTTTGAAATTGATGCAATAGGGAGAAAAAAATCAATGCAAGCATGTAAAGCAGTTTGAAGCTCTGAGTGTGTGTGCACTGGATGCATAACGTCATCTGTTTCTCTGGAGGTGAGGTTGTTTTGACACATGCAAGGCATCCGAGATACGCTCCGAGTTTGTCTTGTGCAGATAATACAGCAGTGCAGAGAACTGAAGCAATAAGCCTCAGTTTTATTAGCTTTTTCTTTTTGAGTGGCTTTTTGTCCTTAATAAAGCATCTACATAAGGTGATGTGTTTTTAATGAAGCTTTATTGTTGTCGTTTAGCATGCAAATAACATCCAGTAAAGCTCCTTTGCTCTCACAGTTATAGCTCTGTTGACGTGCATCTTGCGTTGAGGAAAGAAGCATTAATCTGCTGTCCAATCAGACAGACCCAGCATTATGACATTATGAGCAACATCATATCGAATAGTTTATTATCGTGACAATAGTCACATGTGACACAAGTTCTTTGTTTACTGCTCTCAAAGGCCCTGAGAGGAACACAGCTGTAAATGGGCTTCGCTGAGGATGTTGTAGACCTTACCTGCTATGATTATCAGGTGAAATGAATGATGTCATAAGTGTCAGGAGTGATTGATTATTTACATCAGAGAAATTGAGCGTGAAATGGTGGAGTAACAGAGGGTCTTTTGTGTTGGCCGGTGCTCTGGTGGGGGGATTGTTGGTGTTCAGTGTGTGTATATATATATATATATATATATATATATATATATATATATTAAAATGATATTTCAATAAATATGATCTATTTAAAAATATATATATATACTAAAATTAATAAATTTGAATTTAATCCAATTAGAGCTTTCCATTTTCTGTACAATAAACACGTATGTTCATCAAATTACATATATAATATTTATTTCATATAATGTATATAATTATGTAATATATTTTATATAATTTATAATATTTATATTATAGTAATATTTATTTAAAATATTTAAAATAACTATTTAAAATAATATTTATTTAAAAACACAAAGTGCGCTGAATTCGCAAGCTCTAATCTGAAACAAAGAATGGCTGATTGTTTTCTGTGGGATTTTTGTGGGCAGCTGTTGGCCTTTGCTGATGGTCCAAAGTCAGGTTATGCTAGACTAGATGCAGTTCAATAAACGTGCTCCATTTATACAGCTAGTCTATTTGGAGCGTCATCTCAATTCTCAAAGTGACATAATGCCAAGACCAGGAACTGATGCGGCTAATTGGAAGATTTACCAAAGGTGGCAAGAAGACTCGGGCAAAATGTCTGTTTGTAACCTTTTGTAGAGACACAAATAAAAACTATTAGAAGTGAAAATGCTAAAATAACCATTGGCATAGTAGTGCATTAATAACCGAGGAGCCTTCGAGCGGTTACTTTCACATTCATGCTTGTTTTAAGACATTTCTCCACAGGCTATTCACACTTAACTCAATATATGCAAAGTTATTTTAATAATAACAGAAACCCTTGGGTGCTAAGCACGCTACTTTATTAAAGACTGAATAATTTATCTACAATAGCTAAATTATATATTTGACTGAATATATCCACATTTGTGTAAGTTTATGTCTTTAGAAATAAACTTTATTTAGTGCACAAATATAATTTCAGCCAGATTGCTGAGTACAAAAAGACTTAATGCTAAAAATATGTTTTTTTTTTTTATTCTTGTACAGCCGACACATGGCTATTTCTGAATCTTGAGCCCATAAAAAGCTCATAAAGGTGACTGAAAGCAGCTCTTTACCTCCGTAATGTGTATTTGTTGTCCTTGAGTGTGGATGTATTTTTAGAGAGGCCACTTTTACAACAGGGGGCTTTTGTAGAGTAAATGACAGTTATATTTTCCATCTAACAAATACTTTTACAGTAAAGCGGTTCAAGATGAAGAGAAATAAGATCTAAAAGGAAGAACCAGGTCTTTGTAGAGTCGTGCATAAGTGTTTATTAACAGATTGTGTCATGTTCACTAGATATACTGCATTCTGATTGGTCCATTGCAGATATTATTGTATTATACTGCATTTTCCAGAATATAAGCAACTTGTAGAGAGAGTGCTGCAGGGATAATGTACTTTTATAGTCCAAAACCCAGAAATGAGTTAGTGTTTTAGCACTTCCAGTTTCATCATCCTGAAGTCAATAGGTTTTTGAGTGGGTTTTTGGTTATGCTAAATGCCTGATATAAGGTCTGTTTTATTCTATGACATAAACCAGTAATACATCAGTTGTGATTTTTTAAAACGCTTTTACTCGTCTTGAAAACGGCAGTTGCTAACAAGTGTCTAAATAGGACTACAGAGGACACGGAACAGGTAAACTTATCTACTACTAACTAGTTGCTTTCACAGCCTCATTGTGTTTGTAATCACGCTCTTGCAAACTACACTAGTCAACATTTGAAGTGGATCAAAACCTTTCATCAAAGTTGTCCTAAAACCTAAAACCAAAATGCGTTCTTGTCTTAGGACAACTTTGACAAACTTTTTTGATCCACTTCAAATGTTGACTACTATATTATAACTCAAACTTTCAGGGAAAATGTTTTTAAATAAAGACTGAAAGAATTGTCTGAATCTTAGTGATATAGTGACGTTGAAGTCATGTGACTGTGCTGTAGGTCGTTTAAAGTCTGCATTTAGTTTTTTACTTCTACCGATGGTATTTAGACTTCAAAGTTGTGTTTATTTGTCATCACGGTATATATAAGTAGACCCTGATTAGTCCATGGCTGATATTGTTGTATACCATATTTCCAGAATATAAGGCAAGCTTTTTATCATTTAAACATGGTGGAATTTATAATCATAAAGTCACTTACAATAAGGCAATTACCTTCAAAACACATTTGGATTCGTGCCTAGAGCCCAAGTTTAGGCTTGGTGTTTATGTTAAATGTTGTTTATATAATGAATGCCAGTGTCATTTATGTTTGTTTTAATTCCTTTTCTGTTTGGAATACCATTACATGATTTGTTGTGGAGTGAGGGGAATTAAAATAGGCCTACATGCTTATAATGTTATGTTTGTAAACGTTTTGCTTTATTTACTGCTATTTTACGCAATTTCTCAATGCACTAATAATAAAAAGCGACTCCGATGCGACTTATCTTTTTCTCGACAATGCATTTTTGTTCTCAGCTTCGACTTGTTTTCTGGAAAAATGGGAAAATGGGATGGCATATTTAAAATCACGTACTCCAAGAGGATCCTGCACCAGCCAAGTCACTGATATGAATGGAAATGCTAACGTTTAGCTTTCTCCAGGTATTGTAGACCTCCACGGCTTTGATCTCAGGTCAGTTCATTCAAGTCCTCGTCATATTTCTGGACCATTTGTCTCCATGACCACTGCCCTTTGTAAAGCTCTTGTGCTTTAGGACATTTTCTGTCAGCTCTGATCTCTCACGTTGGTTCTCTTGAGCCCGGACTGTCCTCTTCTAAAATTAGCCATCACTTTTGTAGCTCGTCAGGTATTTAGAGCATTTTGCGCGGCACGAGCACGTTAAACCATCTGATGGACACGGCACTTAATTTACTATCATTTTCACGTGACAATCCACCTGATGTTCCTCTTGGAGCAGCTTGTGTTAAAGCTGGCGGAGATTAGCCGCCGTTTCCATTCACGGAGCCGTGGTCCCACGTCACCGTTCCCGTTCTAATTCAACTTCCACATTATTTTAGTGTCTCACAGCAGAATGAGAAAGAGCGACAGAGAGAGAGATAAGGAGAGAGCATGAGGAGAGACAAATGGAGAGCAGATTGTTGAAGTTTAATTGAATCCATCAGAGGAATGAAGGGAGCCGGTGGCGCATTTACAATATGAGATTTGCATTTCTCCTGTGTTTGTCATGTTTGACAGCATTCGCATCCCTGTGTTCGTTTCCAGACAGAAGGACCGCACGATAGCTTCCTGTAAATGACCCGCGCCTGTGAACTTGTCCAATCAGACGGCAGCAGAGCACATTCACCGACACATTTGCATGTTAAAAAAAGACGCACCCACCTCAGGGGACGTTTAGTCCCCCCACAGCTACTAATGACGCCGTTTCCCCGGGTAATTAATTAGTTTCCGAGCAGAAGCGATGCGGAGTGTTGTAATACCAGATGTTTGTTCTATTTACTACTGCACAGTTGAAAACGGCAGCAGTCTGTTGGGGTGTTCCTAATTGTGTAATTGCGCCTTCGGCGATAAAGATGACGAATGCTTCTTTGAATGTCGGCCCCCTGGAAGGGCCCTTATCACATTATGAAGACGAGTGCACCAGCAGGGCTAAAGTTAAAGCTCATTTGTTTGGCCTTGCTACAATAGCTGCACTAAAACATGCAAACTTTCAAAGTTCAGCTGGGTATAAATGCCAGTGTTCAGGTCTGAAATATTATCTTACTTATTAAAACTTAAGTTTGGACTGTATAGAGTGCTGCAGGGATGACAAGTTAGCGTTTTAGCACTTCTAGCTCCGTTGTCCTGAAGTTGTTGGTTAAATGCTTGAAATAGGGTCTGTGGTGAACACAAGCTCAAGATATTTTATTCAACGACATAAAATACATCAGTAATACTCCCTTGTGATTTATTTCAACGCTTTTAGTTGTCTCGAAAAAAGTTGGTTGCTAACAAGAGTCTAAATGGCACTACAGAGCTCAGACATTAAATGTCATCACGTCGAACAGGTAAACTCGTCTACTCATTAGTCGCTTTTACAGACTGAAGATGAAGTTTGATCATAGCCTATATATTTAGCATATTACTTCTGGAAATTGTATTTAGTCTTCAGTTGCATTCATTTTTGAATATCATTAATTAACAAAACGTGTAAGAATCATTAACTTTTGTTGGTCACAGAGCTTATTTTCTGCAATAATCCAAAAGCCTATTGGGTTTTTGTAAATGGAATAATAGGAAAATGTCTTAGGGATCATCCACATGAAGCCAGAGCTTTCTCTGTCTAATCTTTTTTCCCTCGTTCCAAAAAAAAAAAAAAAAAAACAATTCTGTAAACACTGTGTTGTCTGAAATGTCTGCGTACACACGAAACCACTGAAACCGACTCAAATGATGTAGTATACATGCCAGACCAGTATGTGGCGCTGTAATTCTGCCACTGAGCTACACTAAAAATGGAGAAGATAACTTGGAGCATGTGCATAAACCTTGCGCGCGGTATACAAACCCAACACAACAACAAGAAACATTAGCTAATAGGCTCAGTAGCTTCTTCAGCACGAATGGCATGTAGTCTGCCGTTGTTGTTGTTGCTGTTACATGACGTAGCGGTGTCTGACTAGGGTTGAGACGTGGGGTGATGACATTGATGGATTGGCTGTACACACAAAATGCAAGGGTGCCATTTCCAGATTCATCCACTCTGAGACCCGGCTTCAAAAAATAGCGGTTTCAGGCTCCCAAAACGCCAGATCCGTCTGGACGAAACACGATTTGATACAAAATTTTTGAGTATACAGCTAAACGCATCTCAGTGTGAATGGTCTCTTATTTGGCCTACTAAAATGCACTTTTTGGCATGAAAAAATTTATTTATTTATTCTGTTAAAGTCTTACAGGAATTCTTAATGGAATTACACCATTATTGGACGAAAAGCATCTTTCTCCAAGTGGCTGTGTATTATAAGTATATATCTTTGCAAGCGACATGTTAATTGAAAATATTTAATCAAATTGTTTTGCACTTTTATTTTCACAATTTTCTTATTTAAACTGAACATTTACAGCTCAGAAAATGCATGCACATAATCAAAGATGGCATATGCAGGGAACATTTTCAGAACATTTTGGCATGGTTCACTCAAAGTTATGATCAAACGTTCTTCCAGTAACCTTAAAAGAATGGTTGTTTCAAGTTTTTCTGAAACGTTGTAGTTGGATGTTTGTCTACCATTTTTTCAGAGAACATTCAAGCATAAATTTCCAATAATGCCTGCAAAACTCCAAAATGGAATGTTACCTTAACATTTGCATAACCAAGAAAACACGTTCCTGTAATGTTTATAGGAAACTGTTTAGAGTACATTCAGAAATAACGCTTTCATAACGTAAAGGTGCACTAAGCAATTTTTGCCAAACGATGTTGATATTTGAAAGCACCAAAACAAACACGCCCATAGCCCAACAGGACCTCACCCTTATTTTGATATCTCCGCCCCACACATACGTACGCAACCCTGGCATAACGACGATCACGGAAACAAGCGAAGATGACACACAAGCATATTTAAACAAAGGCCAACACAGATAAGTTGTGTGAAACAATGCAAAATCAACGTTACTCACCTATCAAAAAGAAACAACGCAACCTCAGCGTCTGATTCGAGCCCTCCCCGCTCCTTGTCTCCACCGCTGGAAAGCTGCTCCAATATTTACGCGGGTCTTACCTCTTGCCTGATCGTAACCCTTCTTTTAAATTTTTTGTTCCGCCAATATTTTCCTCCTTTTTATCTTCCAGTTCTTTCTATCTATAGTCGATCTGCTAATATCCGTCCTGTACACTCAAATTGACCACTCTATCATTACAAGACACACCCCTTACTGCTGATTGGCTGCAAGTTTGTTTTGGGACATGGTCCAACACTGCGCTCAAAAGCGTTTTTTCAAAAATTGCTTAGTGCACCTTTAATGAGAACGTTAGCAAAACATTCTTAGAGCATGTGTACTTCGCTGTGTACTTCGGCAGAACGTATTTGCAATAAATGGAAATACAAATGGATGGCTCTCTTCAGATGTTATAAACCTCATTGGTCTGTTCACAGAATGAGTCAAAAAGAGATTGAGACTGAAATTACTTCCAGTTCATTAGTCACAACTGAAATTGAAGGTGAAGTTGAGACCATTCCATTACGGGATACAGCCATTCTATACATACAGAAATTCTGCATACTGGCATACATAGTGCAGATATGTTAAGGTTCCCTGTCCAATCGGCATTGAATAAAGAGGTGCTGTAATGCGCTACATTTCTGAGCACATATTCTAATTGGAAAATTTCTGCTTCCTAGACTGACAAGCTCTAAAAAGCAGAGCGTGGAGCAGACAGAACAGCAGCTGGGCCTTTGGTTTGCTTGAACAGCCGTGTTCCAGTACAGACGAAACGTCGCCAGCATGCACTGCTCTGATGAAATTCAAGCACTTAAATCCCTCTGCGAAATGCTTCTTTCCCTAATATTTACATTTAAATGCATTCATTCATCAGATAGCGGCTCGCTGTTGGTGCATAGTCAGAATGTGTCGTGGATGCAGTTTAACACGAGTAAATTCATGCCTGGCAGCGCCAAAGAGCTAAACGTTCGGAAGAATCCAACAGACTACGCTATAAAAAGGCAATCTGGGATTTAACAGCGTTCTTTGTGTCTCATTGTCCTGGAAGGAACAGTGCTGTGAGATAAAGAGCACAATGAAGGATCCTGCTGCTAGGTTAGAAGAATGCTAGTCAGTAGCACAATGTAAAGGCTATATTAACACGGGAGGAATTGTCATGTGATACTATTTCAAAAGCAATTCATATAGGATCACGGGGGAAGAAATAATTAGCAGGTCTTGTTATAAGTTTGTGTAAATTAATGTGTGTGTTGGCTGTAGATTTCATTCTGTTTCCACACACTGAAGAGATCTGAACAGATCTGGGTTTTGTGAATGTACAGTAGAAATAATAAAAAAAAAGAATTCTTAATGGGTTACTCCTCCCCAAAATGAAAATTTTGTCATGAATCACTTACCCCCATGTTGTTCCAAACCCGTAAAAGCTTCGTTCGTCTTCGGAACACAGTTGAAGATTTATTGGATGAAAACCGGGAGGCTTGTGACTGTCCCATTGACTGCCAAACACTTAACACTGTCAAGGTCCAGAAAAGTATGAAAAGCATCGTCAGGATCTGCCATCAATGGTTCAATTTTAATTTTATGAAGTGACAAGAAGTGACTTTTTTTCAACAATTCGTCTCTCCGTAACGCCATTTTGGAGAGATTCCAATGAACGCAAACTGCGTACGCTTTTAATACGGTGACACGGAGAGACAGAGAGGAGACGAATTGTTGAAAAAAAAGTTGTTATTTTTATTTTTTTTGCACACAAAAAGTATTTTCGTCTCTTCATAAAGTTCAGATTAAACCACTGATGGCAGATGGACTATCCTGACGATGCTTTTCATACTTTTCTGGACCTTGACAGTGTTAATTGTTTGGCAGTCAATGGGACAGTCACAAGCCTCCCGGTTTTCATCCAAAATATCTAAAATTGTGTTCCAAAGATGAACGAAGCTTTTACGGGTTTGGAACGACTTGGGGGTAAGTGATTAATGACACAATTTTCATTTTAGGGTGGAGTTTTTTTTTTTTTTTTAGATGTGTTACAAATCAGTGTGACGGACTGAAGCCTGGTGCACTGCGCACTGTAAGATGTTGTCTGTGCTTTGTCATTATTGAGTGACAGATTGTACATTATGACCCCACTTAACAGTCATAATGTAATGCAGCATTGCAAAAAATGTAAATGCACATTTATGTGACAGTAGCTCAGCTTTTTTCAAAACACAGCAGCTTTTCCCAGTGACAAAAGTGTTTTCCCAGTGTGTTTTTTTTCTGACATTTGCACTGTTCTAAACCGTTTTTCAGTTCATTCAAATGATTCAACCAGTTAAAACAATTTTTATTATATATTATATAAATGATTTGTATTATATTAAATAGCTTGTAGTAATTTTGCAAAAATATTTATATCTAAATGAAATGTAATACTTGACATAGATTATTTAAATTAGTTTTTATTTTTAGATTTTCAGTTTTTTATTTATTTTAATTATTATTTAATTTAATTAATTATTTAAATCGAAATTGATTATTAAGTTGAATTATTATTATTATTATTATGGAGTTTTAGATTTGATTTTTAGATTAGATTCAACTTTATTGTCATTGTGCAGAGTACAAGTACAGAGCCAATGAAATGCAGTTTTATGGTTCTATTTAGTTAGATTTTTATTTCTACTTTAAATTGAATCATTTTTGTACTTTACCTTAACCTTGTTTTATTTTATTTTGTTTGTCAAGACAACATTTCTAATTTAAGTTTTCATCTAAATTTATTGTTTTGATTTTCAGTTAAATTTCAATTATGTACTTTTTAAAAAATATGTTTAATATATTTATTTGAATAAAGTTTTTTTGTTCAGAATAACAACACTTAAGTGATTAAGGTATAGTGTGTAATGCATTGCTGTGTGGTTGCTAGGTGTTTTTCAGATGACTTGCGCATCCTGCAGGGCATGTTGAGATGTTGTATCAGTCGATTATCAAGTGCTGGCTAGTGGCCTTGAAATCGTTTTACAAGGTAAATGGTTTGCAGTCATGTCATAACCACTTCACTCTCTCTGACACCACAAGCTGTCCTCTGCCTTCACCTTTGACCTCTCATACATTACCTTTGATGAAAACCTCAGGCAAGCATTTCTACAGCAATGAGATTTGACCAGGACTCATGAAATATTCATTCTCCGTCATTTAGTGGCACACACAAACACACGTCTGGACAAATCAAACCCCTCATGATTTGCCAGTTATTAGAAACTAAATAACAGAGATCTACACAGAAACCCAGATCTGCTCCTCAAAGTCAACATGAAATGGCATTTGCAGCCCATGTAATACGTTATTTAATGAGATAACTGTGGAGATGGACTTGACTTTTTCCATCAGGAATTGTTTTGATCATAGTATGTGATTCATATCAGAATGGTGTCAGAGTTTGCAGTGGATTATGGGGGATCTGAAACAGTACACTGTAAAAAAAATAATACACTATATCTACTCAATAAAATTGTGGCAACAGATTACAAGCAATAGTATTAATTCAATTCAACTACTATTGAGAATTGAGATAGAATTAATCAAATGAGCTCCTTTAAAAATGAGCCATTCAAATTAAGTAGATGCAAATAGCACACATATTAAGTCAAATTTAAACAAAAATATTGTTTTCATTGGAGCACTATGCAAATGAATACTACTTAAAAGAACTGTTTTGATTTAACCCCAAAAAATAGTATTATTTTCAATTAATGGATTCAAATAATTTTAATATGATTTGAGATATGGATAACAGACATAGATTAATTACAAGCTTCTGCTTTATTGCCAACAACTGTTACAATAGCATCTATTAGCATTCTCAGACAGAATGAACTGTTATCCACAATTACTTACACTGAAAGAAAAAAATAAATAAATTTACTTAAATATGGAATAAAGTAAAATCTACTTAACTAAGTTATCTAAAATTAGTAAAGGAACTAAGTAAATTTAACATGGCCAGGTAGAGTTTGATGTAATTTCTACTTCATTATTTTAAGTTTACCCTACAATACTCAAGTTCATTTCACTCAGTCACGGTTTGTAAACTTTACTCAAACAACATAGCACTGAAAAAAAAAAGCCTATAAAGCATGTGGTTAAGTTACAAGCACGTATGTAAGCAAGTAGACTGCTCGTTATTCATTTTAAGGTAATATGTTGACTCAATATAGTTATTACTGAATGAACACAGAAACCTGAATACTTGGCACATGATACACAATGACGGTGACAATCAGTGCAGGGACGCCTGCAGGATTTCTTCCGAGGGTACGCATGGGTGGGGGGGTGGATGGGTTGTATGTAATGGTAAAGTGATTATATTTAGTTTTTTATAAAGTTAATTTAGAAAAACTTTTGGAGCATAACGACCAAGCGGCCAGCGGCAGACGGAGCTGATCATAGCCTATGTGTTTGATCAATTTAGCCTTCTCAAATCATCATGACTTAAACGACCTAAAATAAATTCTATAGATATAAAACAGTTCAAGCATATCACAATATTAGTTTAAATGTTTAAACTATGTAAATGTGCCCTAGGTGCATATCTAATCGTTTGTGTGAAGAGTGGAAGCTGAAGCGCACTTTGCAGGACATGGAGGCGCCAGAGCTGTCACACTTGCATTTTTTTCTTGATAGTGGAAACAACTTCAAATACGCCGTAATTTTTGCTCATAAAGGTAAGAGTAATGCATCATTCGGAACTGTAAAGGGTCTACTTTTATTTGTGTGCATTCACAATATCAACAAAACGTTGTGTTTTTATAAAAAATAAATAGTAAAACAGAAGATACGCTTGCTCTCTTGTCTTGAATAGGAGCACTTCACAATGATGAACTGAAACTCAACGAATTGAGTCACAGATATGAGAAATATATCTATAGAAAGCTTTAAATTACTACTTTAAAACGAAATCATTCAAATCGAAAACAAAAACGCTTTCATTATGTAATCCGTAAAGATGCATTTCTCTTTAATAAAGGCACGTCCAATGAGGTGGTGAGTCATTTTTCATCACCGTCTAAAATATAAAAATAAGGAAAAGCCTAAAACAGGCCCGATTATATTTCTTTCTGATTTTTATGTTGCTCTGCTCTGAATACCTTCAAATTTAAAGGATTTGCTGCAACGCAATTTTGTCTGATATGTGAATTATTTATTAGCCTATTTTTTTTTTTTTTTTATCCATGCAGCAAATGCTTTAAAAACAGCTTTAAAAATGACTTTATTGCATTCTAGATGATTTTAAAGAACTTTTCACTATAAATTTTACGGGTAGCTTGAATGTAAAACATTGTCATGAATTCTTTGTATTCCCATTTGTAAAATAGGCTACAAATTAATTGTTGTAGTCTAACCCTCATGAAGTCTAACCCTCAATCTCATGAAAGTGCGTATAGCAAGATTTTCTGTTTCTATTTGGCGTAATGTTTATATGCAGAAAATGACTTTGGTGTGCGAAAGACTGATAAATTCATAATTAATGGCATGGCTGGTTCAGTCGACAGAAATACAGGACACACGGGCCTATAATTTACTGCTGAAATGCTTGCGGGGCAAATCTCAGGTCAGTCTGAGCACTCATGGTACGCACAGTGCGTCCAGCCGTACACCTGCAGGCGCCACTGAATCAGTGAATAGTGTTTGAGTATGAATGGGTCATTTTGATTAAAAAATGAACTCCAGATATCACAAAACAGCAAGTTACTTAACCTAACGACAAATGCAACCACAAAACTGTAAATACATCTCGAAAACAGAAAAAAAAAAAAAAACCTTATTAATGATTCATGCCCAAGTTTATGATGGGAACAACGGGATCATGACGTTGATATTTACTTAAACAATACTTGTAAAATTAACAAACAATTCCAAATAAAATATACTTATAAGTTCAAGCTTAAATTGAGTACTAATATTGAATTTACTCTTAAATTATTTAATGTAGAAATTACATTTGTTTTTCTGTAGTAATTACTTCACCACACAATTATTTTTATGAATTCAAGTCTGCAAAACAAAGTCTCTTTTTGTGTTTCTTTTTAGGTACCAATTGTTTAAAGTACACAATGCAGTTACTTGGGCATTTTTCTCTTTCTAGGCACAAACTGTTCAAATATGTGAGGTATTTGTTTGGCAACATAGAACCACAGAACAGATAAAACCATCTTATTTTAAGACACCAGTTTAGACCTGAGTGACTGGACTCTGTTTGACAGCTTTGAAGCATCCAGCTCCAAGAAAAGTTTCTGAAATACAGTAGTGGCCAAAATGATTAGAACACTAGTATTTTCACCAGTTAAAAAATGTTTTTTAAGTCAGTTATTTCTCTCTTTTGCTGTAGTGTGTCGGTAGGAAATATGAGTTTACATTTCCAAATATTCATTTTGCCATTAATTGTAATAATCCAATCATTTTAATAGAAATGTGGAATATCAATAATTCTGTAGATGAAAATAACTAACATTTATAGCGATCACTTGTTATTTTTAATAACTAACAACTAAGTTCAGGGCATCCGTACAATCGTGATCGTGCAGAATGACCGTTCAATCTTATAAATAGCTCCTAACAAGATGTGTAACTATGAGGAATGATTGGGTTCAAGGGACTATTTGAATAAGATACATACGCGTGCGAGTGGTGATTACTGTAGATTAGCGCGGAACGTCCTGGCAGATCGCCACGTTAGGTCCTCCTTTACAGATGTGTAAAAAAACTTTTTGAACAGTGACTGTTCAACGGCAGATCTAACGTTAAATAGTTTTAAAATGAACCCCTTCAGCCATTAATCGGTGTAAAACATGATGTCTCATACTTTAGGAGCAACACCCTATAGTTCAAATGTACGGAGCCAATACGTGACGTGGATATAACATTGTTAACACTAGGCCACAAAATAAGAATCCGTTGCCCAACGATCAGACACTGACTACAGCCATTATTAAATGTGTATTTAGGATATTGTCTTTCCACAAGTCTGAAATAAGATGTGTTATGGAAGCAAAAGAGCACCAAAGTTGACCAGTGCATGAAAAACAATGGTTGTTGGGGGTCCATTTCGATTTCATACTGATGTATGACTTGTGTCTTTAATATCACATTAATACCTTTTTCAAAAGACTAAATCTAAAACTGTGCCACATTAGCATCGGTTTCAGGCTGGCGTATTCACAGATCCCTGGCCTATCGGTCACTATCAATAGACTAATGCTAATGCTTTGCTTAAGAAAGATATATGGGCCACTTTAGCATTAGTACAGTAAGATAATGGATCTAGAAATCGAGGAATGGCTAAGAGAAAAGCCGCAGTGCATAATCAGCGTTCTTCCTCAATACCACTGCGTTTAATCCCAGTTCAGAGAGCCGGCGGCTTTTGTACTGATTTCCTGAGTAATTAAAACGAGGAAAAGCTCATTTAGCTTTACTTCTTTCTCCGCTGACGAGGTCGGTGGTGGCCTGGGATTTAAAAGGGAATTTGACGGAGAAGCTTCATGCCCTGCATGAATGTATGTATCCTGAGATTAAGCCGTTACACTTTTCTTTTCTTCCAAGGTTCAAAGTCGCCATCCGTTGGCAGCTTTTTATTTATTCCTCAAAGAAGTGAACAAAAACACAATTATGTAGGAAATAAAAAGCAATTAATGGTTGAGATGAAAGAACTTCGCTATCCAAAACCTTCACATTTCATTATAAAGTGACGTGTAAAATTGCTAACTAGTGAAATATTCCTTTAAAATCTAAATCTGGTGTCCTGCTGTGACTAATAAATAATCGTCCACCATTAAAGTTGGTTGAACGGCTGCTGAAACTAAGTACGACTTAAATCTTGCTAATATTGTACACAGCATGAAAGCAAAGGCAAGATGGTGACATATTTCGTGTCGCATAATTACTTCTTCTAAAGATAAAGCTGTAGGTTTGTTGGAGTTCAGTTGGGGGAAGTTGGAACAGAAGTTGTTTTAGCTCAAAGGGTTTTGACGTGTGGAGCGTGAAGGGAACATTCAGCATGCGTTCGGAGCGACACGCGCCCTTAATGTACAGCACGGCTCAAATAAATGACTGCAGTTTCATGTGGGGAATAAAACTGGCTTGTGTTAATGGATTGAACTGGTTTGCCTGATAACGTTGCATGAGGCTATTTTTCTTGGTTATTGTGTACATAGTTGGTGGCTGGTTTTTAGGGGCAAGATGTAGATGAGTTTGTTTCTGCATGTAGCATTACATCACTTGCTCACCAATGGATCCTCTGCAGTGAATGGGTGCCGTCAGAATGAGAGTCCAACAGCTGATAAAAACATCACAAGTCCAGTCCATCAGTTAACATCTTGAGAAGACAAAAGCTGTGTGTTTGTAAGAAACAAATCCATCATAAAGATATATTTGTTTGGAACTGTTTTGGACTGTTTTGGATTTGTGTTTTAGCCGGAAACAATGCTTTGAAGTTAACGAACATCTTAATTATGAATTTGTTAACTGATGGACTGGAGTGGTGTGGATTATGGTGATGTTTTTATCAGCTGTTTGGACTCTCATTCTGACGGCACCCATTCACTGCAGAGCATCCATTGGTGAGCAAATGATGCAATGCTACATTTCTCCAAATCTGATGAAGAAACAAACTCATCTACATCTTGGATGGCCTGAGGGTGAGCAATTTTCAGCAAATTTTCATTTTTTTGGTGAACTATTTCTTTAAGTACGACTGACATGCTGCTGATGTTCAGCTTGGTGCTTTAGGAAAGTCGTCTTTCATTTTAAACGTGCACTCGTACTCTACTTCTATGTTTGGTTTTGGTATAATTTAATAGCAATTGTGTCTTTACCACAGAATATGGTGATGGCCAACAGAGCAGGTCGATCGAAAACCCTCAAACCCCTTCAGGATTGACAGCAAAGGCAAAATGTTGATGGATCCGTCTGCCTGCTCTCTCATGCTGCGACCGATGAACACGGTATGGGCTCTTTGGCGAGAGCGTCTCTTTGCTCTCAGGAAAGGGGTCCTTTCTGCTCGACTGCACACTCAGACACTTGTGCACTGGAAATGTACAGTGGGATTGACCCGTGCTCTCAGAGGAGCTGCGCTACGCCTTTCTTCTTCTCCGTAATGTAGCTTTCCTGAAGCAGCGGCACCATTTTTGCTCCTTTCTGTGTGTTTGTTTAGTGCGAGCTTTGGATTGGTGGTGTTTTATGTGATGCCTTTTGAAGTACAGATCAAGTGTGGCTGTAATTTAAAGGGTCTTATCGTAGAAAACATGATTTTTTTGCTCTTTTGAGCTGGAAATGTTTATAACGCAAATGCTTATAACATAGTCTGACAAGACCGAGGTCAAAGCAGTGCAAAGCAGGCGCATGTTGAGATGTGCACTGAAGCCATATGACGTTATTATTTCAATATAATTGGTGCATTAATCAGATTTAATTCAGTAAAGATTTGAAATTCTTTTTTAATAATAAAGAAGCAAAGCATCGTGATATGCACATTTTTTGAGACTGATTGCTGTGTCATACTTGTGCTTCAGACTGTGTGTTTTTCTATTTTACAGCAAAGATTTGTGATTAGACAGAGAGATAAAAATTGAACTCAAATGATTGATGAATCTGCTTTTTTGCTGTCTCATTCTAATGAATCCAGTTAGAACATTGTGCTTTACTTTACAGATGAATTATAGTGAATTTGTATTTTTTAAAATGCACGATGCAGGATATACTGTACAGTATGTATCTGAAGTGAACACAAGTCTAGCTGATGTGTGTCTTTATTTTATTTTATTGCGACTTTGAACTGTATTTATCTGATATGAACAAAAATTCACTTACTGAGGCATTCATTCATTTTTTTTTTTTGCATTTGCATTTGCATTTGCTAATAATGATGTTTCTTTATTTTATTGTCAATTTGTACTGTATTTATCTGAAGTGAACAAAAATTCACTTACTGAGGCATTAATTCATTTTATTTATGCATTTATGTTACGATTTCTTTATTTACATTTTTTTTTTCTATTTTATTTATTTAAAAAAAAAGATTGCTGTGTTAATAATTGCATTTACTTCAGTTTTTCATTGTTTGGGTAAATTTGAGGATTTTTTAGAAATTAGGAATTTTATACATTTATACATTTTTAAAAAATAGTAAGCATAGCACATAAGTTACATTTCTGGAGGCATTAACTACTTTTGTTAATGCATTTATTTTATTTTATTTATTACAATAATAGCATTTATGTCTGTTTGGCTTGCTTGTTCTTGTTAACATAAAAGTTTTTTTCTTTCTTTTTTTCTTTCTTCTAAGACTGAAGAGCACTTTTTTTTGACGAATGGGGTGATGAAAATATGAGGTTGTCATATTTTTACCAGGTCATTTTATTCATTGGCCTCTGGTCACCCATCATTTTATAAAAGTATTTCTTGAGCTAAGTATTTTTTTCTCTAGAATGTGAGTAGTGGCTATTTTTTTATTTAATTTGAGAGCTTGAAGAAGGTCTGCACACTGGTTGGAAGTTACTGACCACAGAGTGTGCGGACCTTCTTCAAATGTTTTTGGTCTACGCACCTCAGTTGGATTATTTTGAAGGCGCGGCGTAATGTGACACATTTCTTCATCTAGTTACAAACCGGTCTGTGAGTGGATTGGATGTGGAACTGGTTGCTGCAGATCCAGCCCTGATTAGAGCTTCATAGTGTAATTTCTCCCTCTCAAACATGACATTTTCACATCAGTCACCCACTTGATTTGTTAGTCATAAAGTGATATTTCTACATAGATGAGCTCTCGCAAAGCCTTGTTCAATTCAGCAGCTACAGAAAACCAATTAAATTAAGGTGAATATATCAGTGCACCGAGTGGAAAATCAAAGCCGCATCCGGGCGAATTTAAACTGGGGATTGAATTGTGGCACATCTCCTGAATTTGAATAGAAGTATATAGAAGAGATCTTCAGATAGCGAGTCTCTTTCTTCGTGAAGTGGAGCTCATATAGCGCAGATATCATGTTGTTCTGTCAGCGATTTCCCCGAGGAGGAAAACAGAGAGAGCGATACAGAGCGACCGGCCGCGGTTCGGTCTCTAGATCAGGCTGACAATTGAAAAGCTCCACACGGAGCCCGAAGAACTCCGACTGACACCATCATTTAGCGTCTCTCCTCAGGACTGACCTTCATCTGGGAGAAAAGACCTCGAAAACCCCTCTGGCGGAGCTCCAGACGGACATACGGCCCATGATCCTGTGCGGGAGCCAGCGGGTCTTTCAGTTCAGGTTTCTATCTCACATTTGGGCTCCACACAAACACACTCAAGTATTTTGATTGAGAAGTTTTGACATTATTTAATATTCCAAACCTACATGCATGGTGTCACATACTGTCCAATACTGTTCAAAAGTTTGAGGTCAGTAAGATTTTTCTAATTTTTTTGAATCTCTTCTGCTTAATAAGGCTGCATTTATTTGATCAGAAGTACATTTAAAAACTGATTTTAATTTAAAATAACTGTTTTCTATTTGAATATATTTTAAAATGTAATTTATTCCTGTGATGCAAATCTGAATTTTCAGCACCATTACTCCAGTCTTCAGTGTCACATGATCCTTCAGAAATCATTCTAATATGCTGATTTGCTGCTCAAAAACATTTCTGATTATTATCAATGTTGAAAACAGTTGTGCTGCTTCATATTTTTGTGGAAATAGTGATGCATTATTTTTCAGGATTCTTTGATGAATCAAAAGTTCAAAAGAACAGCATTTACTTGATATAGACATCTGTTATGACATTATAAACATTTTTACTGTCACTTGTAACTAATGTAATGCATCCTTGCTGAATAAAAGTAATAATGTCTTTTAAAAAGAACTCACACTGACCCCAAACCTTTGAATGGTAGTGTATGTTTCATGCACTACATTTCAAATCTTCTTGTGTGTGCAAAAGACCAACATTTCCATCATTTCTCACATTTCTCACTTTATTTCTTGCATCAAATCACATTGCCATTCAGATGCAAAAATGTATAAAGTAAATGATGAGAGAATTTGCATGAACTATTCCTTACTAAACAGCACTGTAAATACTTTAAAAGAAAATAAGCTGAAACTGTTCTCACCCTCAGGCTATCCAAGATGTAGATGTGTTTGTTTCCTCATCAGATTTGGGGAAATGTAGCATTCCATCACTTGCTCACCAATGGATGTGAATGGGTGCCGTCAGAATGAGAGTCCAAACAGCTGATAAAAACATCACAATAAACCTTCAATAAGAAACAAATCCATCATTATGACGTCTTTAACTTCAAACCATTACTTGTGGCTAAAATATGAGTCAGGAGAGAAATATGCACAGATTAAGCACCGTTTACAAGCAAAAACAGTTCTTTCAAACAAGCAGCTTTCTACTTCAGATGTTAATAGATGGACTGGAGTGGTGTTGATTACTTGTGGATTATTGTGATGTTTTTATCAGCTGTTTGGATGGCTCTCATTCTGACGGCACCCATTCACTGCAGAGGATCCACTGCTGAGCAAGTTATGTGATGCTACATTTCTCCAAATCTGTTTCCATGAAGAAACAAACTCATCTACATCTTAGATGGTCTGAGGGTGAGCACATTTTCAGCTAATTGTCATTTTTAGGTAAACTATTGCTTTATTGAGCCATACTTAACCAAACAGTGAAGTCTATTCCAGATCAGATTCGCTGGTTGTTCTTGTAAACAGTACTGACCTTTTCCAAACAGTACATCTGAGAGAAAGTATGTCCTGCAAATGTCCTTTAGCTTCATGAAACTCTATCCTGCTTTGATTAGTTTCAGAGGCCAGTGTTGAAATGCGAGATCTGCGAGATATTTGATGAATAATGTGATTTATCATGACAGGCATGTTGGTTTCAGGCCGGCTGCAGGATCTTACTGTAATGCTTTTCAATTACAGTACGCTAATTAGCGCGAGGCCGTTCTGAGTTCAGCAAAATATTTTCAATTTTTGTTTACAGAGGGAAGCGGAAGGCTTGAACGCAGTGCTGTTTATTCACGCTGTAATCGGCCCACTCTATAACTGCTGAAGTGCTCTCCCGAGGGTCTCCAAAAGCATTTTTTGTAGCTCTTTATTATTGTCCTCAGTGGAGCTGTTGTTTTTTTTAATTCAATCAGTGCTGAAAACAGCCCAACAGGGATGAATGAGGGGTAAAATACAGCCAGGGCAAGAGCTTCAGGAATATATAAAGGAGAAAACCACTTTCTGGAAGAATGCAACCTGCAGGGCAGACCGAAAACGCTCTCTTTCTTTCTCTCTCTCTCTCACTCGTGCTTTTTCCCAGCATGCTGTTTCCAGCTAATCCCTGCGGTTGGAATCGCTGTCAGTTTAAGCCGGTGGAGTTTGAATCTGCACTCACGACCCGTTTCAAGCCGTTTTAATCCTGCCAGAATATCTGCACCATAATTCATTCACTTCCTCACTTTCACCCAATGAGCACGCGCTGCTGCATGTTTTTATTAGACATATTACAAATCTGGCTGATAAGATAGCAATTAGACAGTTTTATAGTAAATAGCCAATGTTAAAATATAGGTTATTTTTTGCTAAATAAATAAAATTTTACAAGTAAATTTAGGCATTACAACATTATAATGAACAGTATGACAAACGGATTTGTATTTATTTATTTAATTTTATAAATATTGTTATTATTTAGGTATTTGTTAAAGATTGTTAAATTAAAAATGAAAATAAAATATATATTTTTTTTAAACATGGCAAAGATCGTATAAAACTTTATTAGAGAAATATATAATAAGTTAAATATCTAATAAATTAAAATTAGGCAGTTTTATGGTGCTAACTGATAAATGGCCAATATAAAAATATACTTTTTTTCTCTAAATAAAATGTGTATTATGCAATTTTGTCTAAATAAATAAATAAAATAAAACACTATAAACTAAAATTGGTTGTTTAACTAGTGAATTTAAGCATCACAACATGATATTGTACAGTATGCCAAAAGGATATTCTAACAGATTGTTATGGATATTATTTATTTAGAGATTTGCTAAAGGTTACTTCTAATAGCATTATTAAATCAAAAATGAAATAAAAAAAAGTTTTAAAACATTAATTTAAAGCGAGCATTTTTATTAGAGATAAACTTCAAAAAACAATAATAATTTAAAAATGAAGGCTATTAAGATCAAATTAACCAGTCGTATGCTAATAATCAATATATTTTCAATATTAAAATTAATATTTTGTATGAATGTATATTGTTTGCATAATTTAAATTAATTAGAAAAAAAAAAAAGTTGTTTTACGAGTAAAAAAGTGTAATATAATAAATAATGCAATTTGAAATTTATGTAATAATGGTCAATAACTCAAAATTATAATAGTAGCTTTAATGCATTAATTATACCTTTGGGAAGTTTGGGAAAGAAACTAATTTTTTGCAGTGTTAGCAAAAGGCTTGTATTTGCAAACATCACTAAATACAGGAGTTTCTGTTGCTTTGTTGAATTCACAGCAGCTCTTGAGACTTAGTTTTCAAATAAACAAACCTTGAGAAGCAAGGTCTTAAACATGCAGTCGCTTCTCAGAGGCACAGAGTTTGTCTGAAAAGTGTTTCTTAAAGCAGTATTTAGTCTTTTTTTAGTGGAAAGTCACCATAAACTAATTATTCAGCGCACCGGCTGCCGCGTGACCTCTGCATTTAAATGGATGTTTGGCCGCTTGTTCTGGGAATGTGCCGACAGAACGGTGAATTCATGCACCGGTTTGCAGGCGGCTCGTTCTAGCATTTGACCTCGTCAGACTTGTTCGGTTTGCAGAACAAAAAGTGCAGCAGTTTTACTGTAAACAGACACACGAGCGTCTGCATTATTCAGTCAGAGGACAAACGCTGCTCCTTCACACACACAGATAGAGATATCAAGACATACAGATATACAGCACATGGCAAAAGTATCAGATTATTCTGGATATTTATACCATAATGATGCCATATACAGTATGTATATATATATACATAATTATAATACAATGCAATGCTTTAAATTAGTTGATTAAAAATTACATTAAAGACATTTATAATGTTTCAAAATGCTGTTCTCTGGAAGAACTTCTGCTTTTGATGAACTACAGTCAGATTATCTATAATGAATGAAATGGAAGTAATATCAGTTGTTAAATTTCAAAAAGCAATTCGTGTGAAATGTAATGAGGTCATGTGACAAAAATTTTGAAGCATTTATAGAAATAAGGGCATCTGTTTGACATTGTGTTTTGTAAAGAATAGCTTGCAGTAAATACTGTAGTGTGTTCTGTGCAGTATTCACTAAGCAGTACGCTAGTATACCTTTCTGAGCATTACAAGAGAAAGACAGTATCCATCTCTTTAGTAATCATCTGCTGCTGATACGCTTTGATTCTGTATGCCAGAGGTCAAAGGTCACGGGCGGCCACATTAAAGCAGTTCTGGAGGTTAAGTGCTCCTCTTAAGGGCAGAAAAGCAGAGCATAATAGTTCTGATCTTCTTGATAGCACTGGCAATGTATGGCAGGGCATCATTCCAGGCCGTGTCCCATTTCTTTGGTCACTCAGGACACTCTGAGCCTGTTAGACATTCATCATCGGACAAGAGAGAAACAAGAGGCTCTAAATAACTGTTTTACTCAGTTTGAACTTTGAATGCTTACTAAGCGTCTCTCCGGCTCCACAGACGGCTGTAGGACGGACGGTGATGTGATTCTGGGTCGAGGGAGACTCTGGGGACGTTTGCTGTCATACAGCCGTCTGCTTCCTCATTAGTCTGTGCAAAACTTCCTCAAGGACCTTCGTCGGGACGCCCTTTATGGGTGCTTCTCACCCACACATGCAAACCCTCATACAAAATGATTCACAAATAAATTTGATTGATGTAATAGAGTCAAATTGAAAACGACTAATTGTCAGAAACAAATAAACAGCATGTTCTTTATGGCTCTTAGGATCAAGATTGTCCCACAGTTGAATAGATAGGTTAATATAATGAACCGATATTTTCTTAGTAATTTTATTCCACATAAATATAATTTCAAAGTACAAAAAAAAAAAAAACACACACACACACACACATATATATATATATATATATATATATATATATATAAATTAAACATATAAAATATTTTATGACATGATATTTATTGCACTTATTTATTTATTTTACTCTTACTTCTTTTAATTAGTGTTTAGTGAGAGAGTACATAATGGCATGTCCATTGAAAAGCGTATATATGAATGTTTAGCCATATCAATTTTGTTTTTATATATTAATTTTATTTTGTGTATAATCTTTTATATGAAATAGAGAGTTATTAATAAAATATGAATAAAATAAAATACCTTTTCACAGGATTTATTTATTTATTTATTTTAGTATTTGCTCAGACAGTACATCATACATTCAGTGAAAATTTACCAGAATAATGGTCTGATCTGATGATTTGATTTGGCTGAAAATGTGCAATTTTATATATTTTTAAAACCTGCACAATTCAGTAGAAACCACAACTTAATCTTGCAGCACTGATCAGAAAATTAAAGAAAAATAAGTTTATCATATAAATATGCTTTGCAAAAAAATTCCCTTGCTGTTGCGTTCTTTTTGAATTGCAATTTCTTAAATTCTCTTCCTGTCATTCCATCTTCAATTTTTCTTTCTTTCTTTCTTTCTTTCTTTCTTTCTTTCTTTCTTTCTTTCTTATTTTTTATTTACAAAGCACATTTTAAAACAGCCAGATGGTTGACCAAAGTGCTGTACAGAAAATTGAAAAGATAAAACAGTCATCAGAATATAGACAATATACAAAATCACTACACAATTCCATTTTTAACCCATCATAAAATGTTCAAATAAATAAGATTTAAGCATAGATTTAGATGCTGTTCAAATAGCTACCGGGAGATTGTTCCAGAGAGTTGTCCCGGCAACAGCAAAAGCTCGATCACCACGGTGTTCCAGTCTAGACCTAGGAACGGATAGCATTTTTAAATGCTCTGACCTAAGTGATCTCACCGGTTTGTGTGAAAGCAACAACTCAGTGAGATAGACCGGTGCAAGATTATTTAGTGATTTAAAAACCAGAATTAATTCAGCACTATTGAAAGCAAAACTCAGAATTCAGCTCAACCCTGTGACCTTTTTAAACTCTATCTGTAAGCTGACAGAACACGCTGTTAGTATATAAGAGCTGAATCTGCACCGATGCTGTCAGACGCTGACCGCGAGAGACACAAGACACGTAGCTGTTTGCTGCAACAAACTACAGGTGAGACAGACAGCAGGAGTCAGTCAGCGGTCAGATGCGGCTGGAGTTTATCCGCAGAGACGTTTAGTGTCAGTTCACGCAGAGTTCAGGGGGTTTGGGGTTTGTTTGTGACTGTGTGTGTCTTAACTGAATGAAGAAGAGAATAATAATCGTCCTTGCGGCCTTGACAACATCTATTATTCTCCAGCAGCTTTTTGTATGAAGAGCTAACAATGATTCGCCATTCAGAGCTGAACATCAAAGGGACTGTGTGCATGTGAATGCATGTCTGTCTCCACCTCTGCACACGAGCGTTTGGTCTGCATCTGTATGCACCTGGGTCACGCAAACGCTCTCTGCATCATCCTCATCAGTATGTGCGTTTCGCCGCCTCTCTCTCTCTCTCTCTCTCTCTCAATGCTAATAGGAGCCGCTTGCCGCATTGTCCTCAGACGCTGGTCTGAACCTCTGTACGTGAAGTGAGAATCTCCAGGGATCTCACCATGAGGGAATGTCACAATAGCAATCTCTCTTATGCTTCGTGATGCTTCTTTCATATGCGCCTTTCACCGCTTGCTGTTTGGATGTTCGATGTTCAGCTCAGATATTTAAATGGTGTAGGGCTGCAAAAACCAAAGTGAATTCATTTGGACCAGACAATGCAATTTGACAAACAAAATGAATGAATGAAGCATTTATATAGTGCTTTATTGCGTATTGCTATACACCCAAAGCGCTTTACAGTCATGTAGGGGGTCTCTCCTCAACCACCAGCGGAGACTAAAAGACTAAGTCCGTTAAATGTCTTTTAATTAATGGATCAGATCAGGGGTTCCCAACTTGTCAGATGAAGCCCTGTAACTATATACATCACCAGTGTTTAATAACATGCATAAGTTTTCCTCCAAATTCAGAAACACGGTTTGCAAATTTGTAAATTTAGATGACATTTGTGAATATAGATAAAGCTAAATGGTACGACACACAGTAGGATTTTTAGAAAGGAAAATGTAAAAATTTAGATTTAAAAATCTATCTATTATGCTCGCATTAATCTTTTAAAACATTTTTTATTTTCTTCAATTTTATTTTTCATGTATTTTCACTTAATAATGCAATTACAAGTAATTAGCAAATTAGCAAATCTTAAAACAATAATATCCATAAGAAAAAAAAATAAGGATCTGTTTACCGTGTATTGTGTTTGTGATGCTTACATTCAATTTCAGTTTTTTGTGTTTTATTTGATTTATTTAGACAAAATTGTGTAAATATTAGACATTTTATTTAGACAAAATATTATATTTTAAAACTGGCCATTTATTAATTATCACCATAAAATACGCAGTGCGTGATTTAGATGATTTGCCATCCACTAACACTCACTTTAAGTTAATCTTTTAAAATATATATATTTTTAATTTTAAATTTAATAATGCAATTAGAATTATCTAAAAAATAATATTGATAAGAAAAAATAAAAATGTTTGTCATATTGTACACTGTTGTAATGCCTAAATTCAGTTGATTTTACTTTTTATTTTATTTATTTAGACAGAATTATGTAAATAATATGCATTTCATTTAGACAAAATAGCATTTTTTGCTAAGTAGTATTTATTTAATATTGGCCATTTACTGTTTATCACCATAACACTCGCTAATTTGGTAACAGCTTACAATAATTCCCCATTAGTTAATTGCATTGACTAACATTACTTATTAAAAACTGACATTTTTCCTGACTCATCTGCCATCTTTGATGTATTTTTTCCGCGCAAGGCTTTTTTGAGCAGCCTGGATGCTGTGCACAGCATGCTCTGTATTTACTAGCTCACTAGGTTTTGTAACAGAGCTACTGTGTGAAATTTGTGTAAAGCGATTCCAGCGGCTCTGGTCTCGTGGCAGTGAAGTATGTGAAGTTTCTGCCACAGAAAGCAGGAGCTCTTCAGCGAAGGTCAAACTCAGCGTTCATCTCGATCTGATCTCCCTCCTCTAATCCTGCTTTCTGGCCTTTCCTATGACGATCCGTGCCTCTGTTCGCCTCCTCGCTCTCATTCATGCTGTTGCTATTGGAAATGCAGAGCTTCAGGCTCTAAATGGGCGCTGCGCTCTGACAGCTGTGCCGGTTTAATCAGGTATTCTATTAGAAACGCCGTCGCTGTGACAACTCTGTCAGTGTGGCCATGCTTGTTAAAGACTTGGAGCGTCTCCGGGTGTCTCGCCCTGAGAAACACCAGCAAAGCCAACACACAGATCCTACTGCCCTGCGTGGATTAGCTACTCACCTACTCTAAGTGTTGTCCTTTTTCACATGTGTGTGTCTGACGAGCTCTTTTTCACACACCCACCTTTTTTCTCAACGCTAAAGATAAAAGTTGTTTTCACATGTCTTCTGGGAGAGAGTAGAAGATAAAAATGTGTTTTTTTTTTTTTCTGAATATCCTTAGGGAAAATCAAAACAGAAGCAAATGTGTTAGTTGCTGATGTGCAAAGTATTTTGATTGCAGATTTTGCCACATCTGAGTATAGTCTGAGACACTGTTGAGATCTCACTTGAAAATCTAGTTGAGACTAAGAAGTAGGACACGTCTGCAAAGTCTCCATTTGATCTCACTGATGTCTAAGAAAAACTATTGAGATTCCAAGAAGTTCTTAGTTGTGTATCAACTGATGTTTTGTGCTGAATATTCTTAGGAAGTATTGTAAATGTAAAGTATTTTGACTGCAGACTGGCATATCTGAGCATAGTTTGGGACATTGAGATCTCTTCAGAAAGTGTTTTTCTCAGGAGAAACTTCTTGAAAATTCTCCATTTGGTCTCCATTTGATATCACTGATGTCTAAGAGAAACTGTTGAGAAATTAAGGAGTTCTCAGTTAAGTCTTAACTCATGTTTTTTTTTTTTTTTAATTACTATGCTTAGGAAAAGTCAAACGGAAGCAAATGTGTTAATTGTTCACATGCGAAGTATTTTGAGTGCAGATGTTGACAGATCTGAGCAGAGTTTGAGACTCAGGAGAAGCGTCTGAGATGTAGGACATTTCTGCAAAGTCTCCATTTATTCTCATTGATGTCTAAGCGAAACTATTGAGGTATTGAAGAGTCAAGATGGAGTTCTCATGTTTTCCTGAATAATCTTAGGTCAAAACAGAAACAAATGCGTTAAAGGGGTCATATGACGTTGCTAAAAAGAACATTATTTTGTGTATTTGGAGTAATGCAATGTGTTTATGTGGTTTAAGGTTCAAAAAACACATTATTTTCCACATACTGTACATTATTGTTGCTCCTCTATGCCCCGCCTTTCTGAAACGCTCCGATTTTTACAAAGCTCATCGTTCTGAGAAGTGAGGCGTGCTCTGATTGGCCAGCTATCCAGTTCGTTGTGATTGCGGAAATGTTACGCCCCTTACCGTATGTGTGATGCCGTGTCCCGGCACGACGACACAAAAACAATAAAACCCATTACAAACGAGGCATTTGTTGCATCTAGTGGGGACATAATTACTGATTATAATGACTTATACTGTCTTTTTACATGTCGCGTTGCATCGCGCCGTGTAAACATTTCCATGTCTGCATTTGTGATCGGAGAAACGACAAACAACAAGCACTACTCTACAACTCGCGTTTGAATAGTCAGTGGCAAATTCTTTAAATATGAAAATATACTTACAGGCTGTGAGTCAGAAGTGCCAGACTGTCCTTGCAAAGTTGGAATTGCCCCACTTTATAGAATAAGTCTTTGAGCAGCTGGCAGGCTACTCACAGGTTCAGGAAATAGTCCTCCGTAAAATGTGATGCACACACTCGAATATTTGGGTTCTACTGTTCTGGAACAGTGTTGTAAATACAACGTAACCACTGATTTCTAGTTGTGTCCTCTTTTGGAAGTCCAAACAAAGTAGTTTCGGTTTCACAACGAAACTCAGCGTCTCCAGGACATGGCGGCGGCGGTAGCAACAATACTACAGCGAGAATAAAAGTCCCGCCTTCTTTCATTGTGTAAACATTTGGGCGGTGTTATGCAAATCTCCCCACACCGTGATGTAGACATGTGGGGGTGTGTTTGAATGAGCTGTTTTAGGGGGGTGTGGTCGAGTCTTAACTTTTATAAAGAATATCAATTTGGTTTTGAGACTTTAGTCTTTGCAACTTCAGGGATCTTATCTATGCACAAACAGCTTGTAACACTCCAAAGAGAAAGCAAAACTTGAAATCGCATCATATGACCCCTTTAACCGTTGACATGCAAAGTATTTTGATTATAGACTTTAGCCTGGTCCGAGCATAGTTTGAGACATTCTTGAGATCTCTGAAACTCTACTTAAGGCATGGGTGTTTTCTAAGGAGAAACACTGAGGAAGATGACACTTCCACAAAGTCTCCATTTGATCTCACTGATGTCTAACAGAAACATCATATTAAAGGAGATTTATTTGAAGGAGTCATGATGGAGTTCTGACTTCATTGATTGAATGCAGACTTTTGTTCATCTGAGCATAGCTTGAGAAATTGTTGAGATCTCTTCTATAACTGTAGTTGAGACTTGGATGTTTCTTTATAGAGAAAGAAGTAGGACACTTCTACAAAGTCTCCATTTGATCTCAATAATGTCTAAGAGAAACTAAGAAGTGAAGTTATTAACGTAATTTTCGGCAGGGGTACGCCCATCTAATCTTCCAGTTAATTTCCAAGTATAAAAGACAGCCTCTTACCACTTCCGTTGTTAGCTCTTTCAGCATCCCTCCTTCTCCCCATCTCCTCCTTTATGCATATTTATTTCATTTATCCTTCTGTCTATAGGGGGGCTATCGTAGCTTGAGTAGAATAGTCTGTCTGAGCCCTCCATTGGGGACATCAAGCCAAATCTGTTTACCATTAATGCTAAGATTATATGGGTGCACAAACTCGTGAAATCATGATGGAGTTCTCAGTTATGTCTCAATTCATGTTTTTACTTAATATCCTTAAGAAAAGTCAAAAACAGACAGAAATGTGTTAATTGTTGACATGCAGAGTATTCTTACTGCAGACTTTGGCACATCTGAGCATAGTTTGAGTCAAAAGTCAAAATTTGATCTCACTGACGTCTAAAAGAAATTACTGAGATATTAAGGAGTCATTATGGAGTTCTCAGTTATGTCTCAACTCATGTTTGCTTCCTAAATAATTTTAGGAAAAGTCAAAACAAAAGCAAGCGTGTTCATTTTTGACATGCAAAGTATTTTCACTGAAGACTTTGGCACATCTGAACGTAGTTTGAGAAACTATTGAGATCTCATTTGAAAATCCTTTTCTCTGGAGAAGTCTCCCTTTGCTCTCCATTTGATCTGAAGAGAAACTGTTAAGATATTAAGGAGTCATGTTATGTCTCAATTCATGTTTTTTCCCTAAATATCCTTAAGCAAAAAAAAAAAAGAAAATGTGTTAATTGAAGACATGCAAAGTATTTTGACTGCAGACTGCAGCACATCTGAACATATTTTGTCTCAATTTATCTCACGTTTCTCATGCAGTTCCTGGGGAGAAATTAAAAACAGACTCAGATGAGTTAATAGCTCTTGATTATGCCTTATTTAAGTTTCAAATTCATGAGAATTTAATGAGTTCATATTAAGAGCTCTGACTTTTGATTACAGATTTTGGGCTCTTGGAATATGAGCACAATTTGAGACGTTATTGAGAACTTTTATGATTACTAGAGTCTTTCTCTACAGTTTAATCTCATTGATGCATAAGAGACGCTACTGAGATAAGAAAGAGATCTTATTTGTGATTTCTCTGTCCTACGTGTGAGAGAGCCATTTGCCTGCTTCAAGAGACGAATACGTCGAGTTATTAAGCCTCTTCCACAGACGTCAAGCGTTATGTATCAATTTCTGGAGAGCAAGGCGCTAAGTAGCCATTAGCTCCTGGATGAACCCAATGCTGAGATTCAGAGCTTCTTTCACGACTCTAAATAAACTGAACTTCCCACTGCAATCATCACGGGTGGCTTCAAGACTGACAGGCTGGAAATGGGATTTCACTGGCGAGCTGATGAATCTCTAAATGGGGAAGGCAGGAGGGATATTTGACCATTTACCCCATAAAGATTTCATTTGACAACCCTTCAACCTCCACCCACTGCTGCAATATCTGCGTGAGCGTGTGTGTGTGTGTGTGGGCTAGTGAGTAAATCAGGTGTCAGTCTGACTTGTTATAGTCTAGTTTGGTGTCTTGAGTGGGTCTTCCAGGTAGAGAACACCTACATGACAAACTTTCCTGTGTGGGCGAGTGTGAATTAGACAGCTGTAAGGTGCCACGGGCCAGTCACGCAATCCATGACAGCAAAATGAATATCAGTGGAAATGGTGAAAATATATTCCCACATTTATTCCCAGATGGTGCGATTTTCTTTCAGAGCAAAACACAGCTTGTCGGAAATAATGTGTCTCAGGACAGACAGAATATTGACAATCTTTTGTCTTTAGTGAATGTGATTCGATGTGTGTTTGGTAATGTGTGTTTTGACTGGCACTGAGATTGGATGCTTTTGATTTGTCATCTGCTCATGAGCCTTATTCACATGAGACTGATTTACTCAGAGAAATGTAGGTTTCACGGCATTTTATGATTTAAATCTCATGAATCAAACACTGTTTTTCTCACACATTCCTTGTAAAAGAGAAATTACCTGTATTTTACCTGTGCTCTCTGAGAAATCAAATGTCTTGGATTGCGGTATATTATTTTTGGTTAAACTTTATTTTAAGGTGTCCCTGTTATAGTGTAATTATACATTTAAGTACTGAGTAACTATGTACTTACTATGTGGTTAGAGTTAGGATTTGGTTTGGTTTAGGGTTACTTGCATGTAATTATGCATAATTTATTGCTATTATAATAGTAAGTACATGTAACATGTAACAGTGACACCTTAAAATAAAGTCTTACCTAATTTTTTAATGCAGCAGAATAAATATCTACAAGAAAGAATTACATCTCTTTTTTCACTCATTATTTGACCAGACTTCTGAAAGACAGAACCTTTTTCTTTTTATTTAATATTTCTATTAATTACAGTTTTTAATTTTTTTTTAATTAATCATAAAATATTTTGCATTTCAAATCACTTTCACTCATAATTTGGCCAGACTGCTGAAAGATATAACTTTTTTTATTATTAAATATTTGTAAAATACTGTAATTATTAAAATATTTTGCATTTTCATTTATAATTGTGATTTTATTTAAATCTCTTTTTCACTCATAATTTGACTGCTGAGAGATAAAGCATTAAAACCTAAAAAAGTTACAAAATAGTTTATTTCATCTAATAATTAATTTAACTAATAATTATAAAATATTATATAATTATTTGAACAGACTGTCAAAAGATAAACTTTAAAAATGAAATTTAAATTAAAAATGATCAAATATTTTAATATATAACATATTTTATAATTAATAATTATAAAACTAAAATTATATTTTTTTTCTTGATATGAAAACAAAATAGTTTCACTTAGGCAGTAGGCATTGTGCAGTCTACAGGTGCATCTCAATAAATTAGAATGTCGTGGAAAAGTTCATTTATTTCAGTAATTCAACTCAAATTGTGAAACTCGTGTATTAAATAAATGCCATGCACACAGACTGAAGTAGTTTAAGTCTTTGGTTCTTTTAATTTTGATGATTTTGGCTCACATTTAACAAAAATCCACCAATTCACTATCTCAACAAATTAGAATATGGTGACATGCCAATCAGCTAATCAACTCAAAACACCTGCAAAGGTTTCCTGAGCCTTCAAAATGGTCTCTCAGTTTGGTTCACTAGGCTACACAATCATGGGGAAGACTGCTGATCTGACAGTTGTCCAGAAGACAATCATTGACACCCTTCACAAGGAGGGTAAGCCACAAACATTCATTACCAAAGAAGCTGGCTGTTCACAGAGTGCTGTATCCAAGCATGTTAACAGAAAGTTGAGTGGAAGGAAAAAGTGTGGAAGAAAAAGATGCACAACCAACTGAGAGAACCGTAGCCTTATGAGGATTGTCAAGCAAAATCGATTCAAGAATTTGGGTGAACTTCACAAGGAATGGACTGAGGCTGGGGTCAAAGCATCAAGAGCCACCACACACAGACGTGTCAAGGAATTTGGCTACAGTTGTCGTATTCCTCTTGTTAAGCCACTCCTGAACCACAGACAACGTCAGAAGCGTCTTACCTGGGCTAAGGAGAAGAAGAACTGGACTGTTGCCCAGTGGTCCAAAGTCCTCTCTTCAGAGGAGAGCAAGTTTTGTATTTCATTTGGAAACCAAGGTCCTAGAGTCTGGAGGAAGGGTGGAGAAGCCTTCAGTGTTTCCACAGTCTGTGATGATTTGGGGTGCAATGTCATCTGCTGGTGTTGGTCCATTGTGTTTTTTGAAAACCAAAGTCACTGCACCCGTTTACCAAGAAATTTTAGAGCACTTCTTGCTTCCTTCTGCTGACCAGCTTTTTAAAGATGCTGATTTCATTTTCCAGCAGGATTTGGCACCTGCCCACACTGCCAAAAGCACCAAAAGTTGGTTAAATGACCATGGTGTTGGTGTGCTTGACTGGCCAGCAAACTCACCAGACCTGAACCCCAGAAAGAATCTATGGGTATTGTCAAGAGGAAAATGAGAAACAAGAGACCAAAAAATGCAGATGAGCTGAAGGCCACTGTCAAAGAAACCTGGGCTTCCATACCACCTCAGCAGTGCCACAAACTGATCACCTCCATGCCACGCCGAAGTGAGGTAATTAAAGCAAAAGAAGCCCCTACCAAGTATTGAGTACATATACAGTAAATGAACATACTTTCCAGAAGGCCAACAATTCACTAAAAATGTTTTATTTTATTGGTCTTATGAAGTATTCTAATTTGTTGAGAGAGTGAATTGGTGGGCTTTTGTTAAATGTGAGCCTAAATCATCAAAATTAAAAGAACCAAAGACTTAAACTACTTCAGTCTGTGTGCATTGAATTTATTTAATACACAATTTGAGTTGAATTACTGAAATAAATGAACTTTTCCACAACATTCTAATTTGAGATGCACCTGTATATATCCCAAAGCATGAAACTGATGATCAGAAATTATGCTGTACTGGTGCAAGTGAAGTAGAACCTTCAAAATTTCTAAAATAGCCCCATTTTGTTGGTGCTTGCTGGCGAAGCAGGACTCAGCGTCGCGTGGCGCTAAAATAAGCCCCTGACCCTGTGACATCAGTTCCTTGCAGCGTTTTCTTCTGCTCATATTGCTGTTAGTGCCCGCAGAGAATGTGTTCATGAATAATTTAGAGGTCCTTCACAAGGGGCCTCAAACTGGGTCTCTCTTAGAGACGAGACTGACGGACCTTGACGGAGACGTTCTGGAATTGTAGAATATTTTGCATTTCTCGTATTTGTTTCTTAACATGCAGTAATGCAGTGAACATTCTTATTATGATGTACGGTTGCACTGCCTCCTCTATGATGTCATAGTAGTATCTCAGTGCAGGGCCGGAGTGGGACTCATTTTCAGCCCTGGGAGTTTCATGCTATTACAATAATGTAATTAAAACTTCAGTATATAAGTCTGCAATAGTGAGTTCTCTACAGCCTTGTAATTCATTATATTTTTCTACAGGTTTTTTTTTTTTTACTGGCCTTTTTTATACTGGCCTTTTCAGCGCCGCCTTTGCCCTTTTATAACACATTTTTTAATCTATTTTTTTTTTGCTTGCATATCTACCATAATGTCTGCTTGCAGTTAAAAAGTTCTCAGAAATAATCACATTTGTTTTGCTTAACCTATTTATGTACAATCATTCTAAAAATTGTACCATTATAGAATTGTGACTGCACAAGTAGTGTTATTTAGGAGGTGAAAATACTGTGAAATTACATACAAGTGGCAAGAAATCTGAAAGCATGTCTATGAAACGTCAGTCAATTAAATTTTTTTAAACAATGACACTTACATTTTTTAACTAAAATAGGCTATTATTGCAACCAAATAGCCTATGAATGAATGAAAATGCATATTTTTCTATTAGAGTGTGTGCTGCTTCTGGTGCCTGGATTTCTACTTCAGTATAATGAGGTCCAAGTTAAAGAATACGCTAGAAGTTACATTATTTTAACTATTTAACAGCATTAATTTACAATAGTGAAAGACGTCCTCAGTAGTGTTGTCAAAAGACCCGGTACTTCGGTATCAAGTCGGTACTAAAAAAATGAAAACGTCACGGTACCAGGTTTTTTTTAAGTACCGGTGGTACCGAGTACCCGGTCAACCCGGTTCTTGATGCGTACGGCCCTATGATTTCCGTGATGCAGAAAACGCAGACGGAATCTCGGAATCCAGTTATAAAAACGGAATTTACAGTTTAGCACGGAATGTCACGGAATTTGTCAAAGTTTGGATGAATTAATCAGAAGTAGGTCATCACACTTAAATCAAATCGCAACATGGACTAGTATCTGTAAATATTAAGCCGCAAAAGTCGATTCAGATATGAATGCATGTTCTGCGAGTCTCTGAGTGAATGAATGAATGGCAGAGACGCTGGTTTTTTTTTTTTTTTTACTACACACAATGAAGCGCGCGTGACGCTTGCGATGATCCCAGCATCTGCCGTCTCAATGAGGACATAAATACATAAACAACATCTACAGAACTGCTCTGAGAGTTACTTCACGAGCATTTTACCGTTTCATTGAGTAAAACCAGCGTCATATCATAATAGCTACACACAGAAATGTAAAGGTATTCACGGCAACCCGTCAAAATAAAAGTTTCTTAAAGACATTGTGCCAGAAATATTACTATTATTTAGTAGTATGTATGTGATACTATTACTACTGTTGAAAAAAAAAATATATATTTTTAAAGAAATAATCACACAATATTTCTTCCATATTTTAATTTTAATAGTAAATCCCCTTTATTTACCCCAAAAATAAAATGTGTTTAAATTTCATTAATTAAAAGACAAATTAAATTTGGGTGAAACTTTACTGTTTACTGTTTTTCATACTTTTATTACTTGCGGTAATAAGTATAAAGAATGGCATTGATTTTTGTACATTTTATTTTTGTTTGACTTTATTATTAAAAATAGTGTGTTTTTTAATTAGCATGTGGTACCGAAATTGGTACCGAGAACTGTGGATTTTTACTGGTATCGGTACCAAATACTGAAATTTTGGTACCGTGACAACACTAGTCCTCAGGTAGATTAAATGTTTTCCTGCCTTGCTAAATGTTGGGCTCATGATCAATAAAATTGCATTCGCCCAAAATCAAAACGTGGACATAAGCGTGAGTCCCGCTCGCTGTGAAGCGGGAGCTGCCGGCAGAGGATTCCGCTTGGTCTTAAAGCCTCCATCAAACGGCTACGTTCACAAATAAAACAATAATTTGCACAAAAATAATGATTAATTATCAATTGAGAATTTGTTATTCATAGGGTCTGGTTTGTCACATGGCTTATGCCTGCGAATACGGGACAAACTTTGTTATAGCTTTCATACGGGACGCTTCTTTGATGCCTTCAATACGGGCATCCATATTTCAACCCCAGTGGCATTACAGTACTGGCCCTCGTGGCCAAAAAAACAGACCGGCCCACTGGGAATCCTCACGGTGCTCCTGATTAGCCAATCCGGGCCTGTCTCAGTGTGAACATGGAAAAATAAGCCTGTCTATTTCCTGACGTCGTTGTGTAAGATTCAGTCCCTCCGCAGAACATAATTCCCATTAGATACCAGATAGTTAAAATGCAGATTTCCCCTGGTGGTAGATACTGTAACTACACCATTATGCTGCCAAAAAGCATCCTTTTTCATTGATGGCCATTAAACGTAACTGTGTAGATTTTTTCATTTTTTTTTTTCAAGAAAAATCTAAAATTATAGTATTTAAAAATAATAAATATGAAATTAAATAAATACATTTGTTTATTTATTATTTGTTTGTTTGTTTATTTATTTTATTTTTTCCCCAGCTCGTGCAATTGACTGACATTTCCAATTATAATTTTATTTATTTACCTAGTAAATCATTTAAGTAGGTGTGTAGTGTCACGGTGCACTCAGCAGGAAGGAACGAGGAGACGAGGATAACTCAAATAACAGTCTTTAATGAATCCAAACAAGGCAGGGCTGACACACAGGAACACCGGGGAGTAACGAGGAGACCAGACGAAAACTAACAGAACAGGCATGAACTAAATACACATGATAATTACTGATAATAAGACAAACACAGCTGGACAAGACTTAACTAATAATCACACTTAACAAGGACAGGAACATGACCAAATAAGGACATAATAGGCGGGAACACATGACACACACGACAGAGGACTGACATGTAGGCTATAGAAATAAAGAAATACAAATAGTCTAACAAAAATATATGAATCCTGCCCACTTCTATAGCTTGCAAATCATATTTAAATAAAGCATTTGAAAGTCTTTGTGCTTCATGTAATCGCATCAAAACGCTGACTGTCAAAAGGCAAACAATAATGTTTATTTTCATTGTTTTAGGCACCACAGGAATGAATCCTATTTAATTATGAACTATTAAATGAGCTATTAACTGAACTAAAACTAACAACAATTTAATTTCTTGAAATAAACATTAACTGAAATGAAACAAGGAAACAATTAAAAGCAAACAATCATTAAAACTAAAATAAAAATAATAATTATTTACAAATAAAAACAGAAACAAAGCTACTAAAAATGACTGAAATGTTACCTAAGCACAAAGTATGAAAGTATTTTGGTTGAGCACAAAATATATATAAAAATACTAATTTAAAAATGATAAAAACTACAATAGTATCTATATGATACTAAAATAATGCAGTCAAATGAAGAATGTGATTCAGAGGGTGGATTTACTATTGCACAAGACTGAACTAAGCATGGTCATGCCAAGACATTTTTATCACTTCATTTTCATTTACACTCATATTTTCTTGTTATTTTTCCAAGCTTATCTTCAAAGGGGTGTATTTGACCCCAAACGCTCTCTATGAAGATGAAAAAGACAGGGTGAAGAAACACTGTCTTGTAAATCAAATAAATTAGCTATTTATAAGAGCGTTAGTCGAAGTATCAAAGCTTTCTCGGGCGTCGATCACAGCGGCTAACGGTATGTGTTTCTGAAACAGAGCCCAGCAGCGCTGAATAATTGACGATATTTGTTTTTGCATAGTCATGCTTTGGATGAGAGTGTGTTTATGTGTTTCTTCACCTGATCTCACAAAACAAGTGCCTTCAAGAACTGGTGCCTACTTTCTTTTTGCACTTTAATGAAGGTTTTTGCACCGTTCTCAAAGATTTAGCTTCAGTTATGTTGCTCATTCATTCTTGGTCATATTGTGGTGTTTTTGTTTTCTTGTCTGTTACTGCAAAACCACGAATGTTGACTGTGATCAGTGAATTGTAATATATCAAGGGAGAGCTAACCGTAAGCATTCCCATTTATTTCAATGGCAGTTGCTTGTCTGGTGAATGCAGTACAGGAAGAATGTAAAGCCATCATTGCACCAACCAAGCAACTGCCATTGAGATGCATGGAAACATCACAAAGTGTAATTTCTTTAAAGTGGTCACATGATGCGATTTCAAATTTTCCTTTCTCTTTGGAGTGTTACAAGCTGATTGTGCATAGATGAGATCCCTGAAGTTGCAAAGACTAAAGTCTCAAAACCAAAGAGATATTCTTTATCAAAGTTAAGACTTTGCCATGCCCCCCTAAAACGGCTTATTCAAACACGCCCCACATGTCTACGTCACGATGTGGAAAAACTTGCGTAATGCCGCCCAAATGTTCACGCAAAGAAAGAAGGCATGGTTTCAGTAACCGCAGTAGTGTTGATGCAGCCATGACAGGAAGACACTGTGTGTTTCTATGCGAAAGCAAAAGCACTTTATTTGGCCTTCTGAAAGTAGATGCATTTGGGAATCATTAAGATTACTTACAACAGAACAGCACAACCCAGATGTTATCACAACGCATTTTATGGACGACCGTTTCATGAACCTAGGAGAGGAGGTAATTCTGACTTTGCTATGACAATCTGGTGCTTCTGAATCAGCGACTGCAAGTATGTTTTGTTATTGACTTAAAATTTTTGCTATTGACTTAAAATGCGGAGTTTTGCGCGTTGTGTGTGTGTGTGCGTGTGTGTGAGAGAGGGAGACATGGTCACACAACCGTGGCTTGTGTACTGCAAACACATAAGAGCTTCATCACTGTCAACATATTCTGTTACACCAAATGCACAAAATAATGATCTTTAAAAAAGCATCATATGACTGCTTTAAAGAAATGGTTCACCCAAAAATAAACAATTTACTGACAGTTTACTCACTCTCAGGTCATCCAGGATGTAGATGAGTTTGTTTCTTCATTCCATTACTTGCTGACCAATGGATCCTCTGCAGTGAATGGGTGCCGTCAGAATGAGAGTTCAAACAGCTGATAAAAACATCACAATAATCCACAAGTAATCCACACCACTCCAATCCATCAGTTATCATCTTGTGAAGCCAAAAGCAGGATGCTTGTAAGAAACAAATCCATCATTTGGTTGTTTTTAACTTCAAGCCATTGCTTCTGGTCAGAATACAAGTCCATAATCCATTACACTTTCTCCAGTGAAAAAGTCCATCTCCTGATGTCTCTCACATAAAAATCCACCCACATATTTGTTCTGAACTGTTTTGGACTGTTTTTGCTTGTAAACAGTGTTTAATCTGTGCAGATTTCTCTCCTGATTTAGATTAAACAACTTTTTTACTGGAGAAAGCAGTATTATAGATACAGGACTCGTTTTTTAGCCAGAAGCAATGATTTGAAGTTAAAAACAACCTAATAATGGATTTGTTTCTTATAAATGTGCACGTCTTTGCTTCATAAGACATTAACTGATGGACTGGAGTGGTGTGGATTACTTGTGGATTATTGAGATGTTTTTATCAGTTGTTTGGACTCTCATTCTGACGGCACCCATTCACTGCAGAGGATCCATTTGTGAGCAAGTGATGGAATGCTACATTTCTCCAAATCTGATGAAGAAATAAACTCATCTACATATTCGTTGGCCTGAGGACATTTTTAGCAAATTTTCATTTTTTGGTGGGTATCTTTGTAGACATTTGTCTGTTGTTGTTTATTATACTGTATAACTTTTTCACTGACTATGCTCAGAATATGCAATTTTTCTGCATACTGTACATTCGATGCCCACTAAATTTCCAAAAATGTTCAATATGCACATTGCATGAAATATTTCATTCACAATGCAATGCATTCGACTTTACCCTCCATTTCCAGTGTGACAAATGAAGTCATCTTTCATTTTTTCATTATTTAATTGGTCCGCCAAGAGTTTTAACACAAAATTGCATTCAAAATTCACAAAATACTGGCAATATATCTGACATAACTGATGGCCTTTGCAGAATTAAACATGCACATAATGACTTCATATGACAGCAATGTGGCACAATACTGTGGCTAATCATGCATGAAATCTGGGTAATATTGTGGTTTGCATGTATGTGGCCTATATATTTTTTATTTGGCTGGATTTTGATTTTGTGTCTGTTTAGTGCCACTGGACTGAAATATAATGTGCACAATATAATATAATATAATTATGATCTATTTTAATTATGATAATTAATGCTGGTTTTGTATTACAGCACTATAATCTAGCATGGCTTTCATTTTCAAAAACGTTGTGCACAAAATATTCGGCTATGAGCAAAACCAACTGGCTTATGAAATAAAGGTCCCGTTTTTATTGCATTGTTTCTTTTTGGTGACAGGAGTAATTGATCAAACCCAGAATTAAAATCGCTGTATTCAGGGACATTCGCTTCCATTCGATTTGAGTGAGCGGATCGTATCACTTTGTTTATTGAATCTGCTGCTGAATTCATTTGGTTCAGACCTCGGCACAATAAAACCCAAATTATCTCCCTGAGGGAAATGTTTTAAGGATATTTAATCAGGACAGGATCAGAATTAATTTCGGGAGACTCCCGGGAAGCTTTGCCTGAACTCAATTTGAGTGTTTCTCAGACCTTGAAATGATTGTCAATGGAGAATTGCTATTAGACAAACATTTAGTCCGGAAGATTGTTAAATCTTGTTTAGTTTAGGAAGGTTTATCTTAGACCGAATCTGAAATAGCATCACTTTTGCTCATATTTAGGATCTGAATAAATTCCTAAGCCTAATTATTTGTGCTCTTGGTCATGTGACTCTTTGAGGAGAGCAACTGTTACTTGCATTTGTTCACAAAAGCACATTTGAGCTTTGCTTTGTGTCGGTGAAACACCAAACAATGCAAACACTGAACGTTTAGTCAGTCATTAGTCTCTTGATTGTGGTATTATATTCTGGCTAATTATCTGTGAAGATTAATTTCATCCTCTTGAGCTGCTTAAAAATGAATGTGAAGGAATATGGAGGTTCTGATTTGAGCTGTCTGTCGTCTGCTTTCAGAATGACACAAAGCGCTGGGAGGATTTCGCTGTAGTTGTGGAGTGCTCCAGACCGTCCGTCCCGTTTCACGCGATGCTGAGCATGTAAAGATCCGGACTGAGGTAAGAAGACTTTTATTAAAGCGCTTCTCAACTGGTTTTTGCTAAAGGGCTCAGATTTTACAGTTAGTGCTGAATCAACATAGACAATCAACAAACAAGCAAGCAAATAAATAAATGGATGTGTTATTGTTATTGTTATTATTATTATTGAAATGTATTATTTGTAGCTTAACTGCATTAATAGATAATACATTTTATAATAATAATGCATTTATCTAATAACAGTCATATTTTTATACCGTTTTACTTCATTTTAATTACTATAACCAACAACGAAAGCTATGAGAATGGTTTTCTCCTCCCTTAAAAAAATAATAATAATATTTTTTATTTATTGTGACATCCTTAAAAGGATACTCCACCCCAAAATGAAAATTTTGTCATTTATCACTTACCTCCATGTCATTCCAAACCTGTAAAAGCTTAGTTCGTCTTCAGAACACAAATTAGGATTTTTTAGATGAGGTATCACTTTATTTTACAGTACGTGTACTTCCCTGGTACATACATGGTAAATATCTTACAGGCAAATGAGTGGTAACACAAAGTACTTACCTGAAGTGTATGTACATGGTAACAAATAAGAAACACAGCTGTACTTAACAGTCGCACATGCATGGTAACTAGTTTGTACATACAGACAAGTGTGGGTAAGAATGGTCATTTACAGGTAGTGCCCGTACATGGTAACTAATTAGATACTTTACTGTACTAACTAATGTGTATACATGGTAAATATGTAGTACTTACGGACAAGTGGGTACAAACAGGCAGGTCTTTACAGTATCCACATATGGCAACTAATAAGACACATCACTGTACCTACTAATGGTATGTACATGGTAAATGTGTAGCAAAAATGTGTTATTATGTGGTAACAAACAAGACACATACTGTACTCGGTAAACACGTGGTAAATATGTAGTACTTACAAACAAGTGTGTGTTAATGTTAAATCCAAAACAGCGCTTACAAAGTTTGAAGAATTGGTAATTCCTGTGTAATGTTTATGTAAAATGGTGCACTTTATTTTACAGTCCTATTTCCATATACTTACTATGTAACATCTACCATCAATTACTCAATAAGTACCTTGGTCCATGTTTATACCCCCAACTTGAGTACCGCATAACTTATTCTGTACTTTAACTAATAGGTACATACACCAGTACTTACATAGTAAGTATGTAAGAAATGAGAATACCGATTTATTCTCGTCACTTCATAACATTACGGTTGAACCACTGATGGCAGATGAAGTATTCCGACGATGTTTTTCATACTTTTCTGGACCTTGACAGTGTAATTTACTTGGCGGTCAATGGGACAGTCACAAGCCTCCTGGTTTTCATCTAAAATATCTTAATTTGTGTTCCGAAGATGAACGAAGCTTTTAAGGGTTTGGGACGACATGGGGATTAATCACAAAATGTTCATTTTGGGGTGGAGTATTCCTTTAATATGCATGATTTTATGCTTAGATGCATTTTGCTATTTGCATTTTGCGTTGTTTTTTCGCCACTCTCTGTGACCCATCAGAACAGACCCCCGGCCAATTTTGGATTTGTGACACACCAGTTGAGAACCACTGTTTTCTAGCACGCTGCGGTGGAGACAGTGCTTGCCTTTGAACGCCAGCATTGTGCCTTTACCGTTTGTTATTGTTCACTTTCACAGCGCAGTGGCCTTGATGGTGCTGATCTGCTGCATTCGTAATGTACTTCAGAATGGGAAGATCAAGTCTGTGATCTGGCAGTCTTGTTCAATCAATAATGAAACAAGGTCTTTGTCTAGCACCCTGTCAAACGTGACTTTCCGCTCAAATCTAGACTAGAAATGGCGAATCACTGCTGGTTTATGCATGCATGCACGAGTCCATGTGATTCTGAGGCTTCGAACTCAGACTTTGTTGTCGAAAAGATAAATGACATCTGGTGGACTATAAACGAATTCATCTATAGAACGTCCCCTAACCGCAACCACGTGCACGTAGGCAATGTAGCCAACAAAAGGCAATTTGATTTAACCTCCAAAGAGCTTCATGACATGCTCATTTTTTTCTAGGTGATTCTAAAGCATTGGTGAGATTGAATGAGGGGCCCTTGGGGGCCGGTCTTGTATATGAAGAGTCAAACATGGAGATTTGTGTGCAGATTGATGGGACGCCTGCCAATAGTTCATCAGCAGGCTGTACGCTCAACCACTCGCTCCGGCTCAGATTTATGATGTCATAATGCCGATGAGTGACCTCCAGTGAGGCAAAACCACTGCTGCAGTTTCATCACTTTGATGGGAGCGGCGTCTTTAACTTTGCCAATAACTTTTAGACGGACGATCCATCCGAAACTACAACTTCACAGGATTTGTGTTGGATTGTGCGCTGTGGGATTGTACTGTGAGACAACTTGAGTAAGCTATGGTTAGGTTGACTACCTTACAAATTATTTCTCTGCAGTGTTTTTTTTCCAATATATATATATATATATCAGAGGTCACGTTAACCGAAAATGACTACGCACAGGCGAGTACCCACTAGTAAAGCGAAAGCTCTTTGTGCTGCTGCTTCGCTTGATCTGAGATGTCTACAGCGATCTATCACATCACATTAAAGAGCGCCAAAATGGTATATCCTAATATCCTAATAAAATGGACAGAATTTGAAATCTGAGACTTTGTTTCATATCAAAAGTAACAACGCACAAAGCTTAGCCTATTGCGATTTACTGGATGAGAGGCACACTATATTCATCAAATGAAAACAGAATTGATTGGGATTTAAGATTCGATATTGGGTCATAAAAATGAAAATCTATTCAAATTGATAAATTGATTTTGGCTGCCTCTGTCACTGCGGGGTGTGTGTTGGACATGAAAAGTTACGCACAGTCATCTGTTCTCATCATAAATAAATAAATGCATAAACTTTTATGCTCGTCCTGTAGATTTATTATTAAAAATTAAAATGTGAACGAAAACACAACAATTAAATGTGTTATTATAATAATAATAATAATAATATGACAGAATTTTTACGACCCTGTCTGTCAAAATGACGGACAATGTTAAAGTCTAATGCAACCTTTGATATATATCAGAGGTTGCGTTAGACTTTTAATAACAATTAAAATCGTCCACTGTACTTTTTTGGCCAAGTGTTTGAAACCATAAACGTTTTCAAGGGCCGATGTGACTAATTCTAGAATAAAATTCAAGGTGACAGGATAGTCTGTGCATGACCTGATGTTTTATTTATATCCAGTGAGCTGAAGTGAACATCACAGTGTGCTAAACACTCTCATGCAGTGTATGTTTCATTCGAAGTCAAGACAGACTCATAAAGTAATAACTTATGATGTGCCAGGAAATCCATAATATGGACAAAAGCATCCAGCTATTGCTGTTTACTGAATAAAAAGCAGAAACATTTGGACTGATGAAACATGAAGGCATTAAACACGATTGCGGCAATATATTGTGTTTTTCTAGTTATCTCCATGTAGTCAATGAAGTATATGAATAACGCAGCGCTAATTAACATTGCATTTATTACAGTATAGAAACTATTCCACCTTACTCTGTGAAAAAAATGGGTTTGTAGTATATAAACAAATCAAATTGTCATTAGGAAAATATAAGAAAAATATTATGGAATACAAATGATTGGTTATTGTCCAACAGTGTACATGTATTTGATTTCTTAGCCAATTAAAAGGAAGAAATGAGAGAAAAATAAAACTTGTCAATTAAAAAAAAAAAAAAGTACTATGACATTTGACATTTCTTTCCCCTTCACTTCTGAAATGATGACTACGCCCCTGGATATACGGCTCCAAAAGAGTTACATTTAACATAAGGACTCTTGCAGAGATTCTTCCTTATGAATTTATCAATAAATAGCTAGGACATGAGCACCTTAAAACCTAAAGACTGTCAACATTGAGCTCTAACAGAAGTGAAAGCGTAAGTGAAATGCTGTGTGGCTGGAGCTGAGTGACATGGCGGCTGATTAATTAAAGTCTTCTGTAGGTTCAGCGTGATGACCTGAACTGAAAACACTTTGTCTGATGAGTCACTTCTCTCAATAACGTCACTCTCGCTTCAGGCCATTCTGGAGGAGGAAACTCCGTCACATATTTACCTCATTCACATATGATACTGGCATTTTTTATGAAACTGTGATCATGGCATTTGTTAGTTAGCATGTTAGCATCCTGATGGAAAATCAGCAGCAGCTAGCTTAAGCTCCTTTAAAAATGTATGCATTTTAAATCAGCAAAAATCAGGAAGGTTACTTTCTCATCATTTATTTATTTTATGCATGGATGTTCAGAAGAGACGTTTACCTGCATGCAGCATTAAACAGTTTAATAACTCAATGCTTCTCTCTGATCTCCATCATAACTGAACACACTTACAGCAGAGACACATTAACATCAGCGGCATGCTGCGAAACAAAAGCTAAAAACACGAATGATACAGTAGATCACAGATTCATGCACTGAATTTTTATTTAGAAATGAACTAGATTTTTATGTTTCTGAAGAAAATGTGAGTGTAGTTCATGCCACAATTAATGTTTGTCAATGTTTTGGTGTTTGGATTTTTAGCTTGTTTTCTGTTCAGTTGCTAGGATATTCTAGGTGTGTTTTACTGTGTTGCTATGCAGTTCCTAGGGTGTTGTGACTGTTTAAACACATTTTTATGTGGTTGTTAAGATGTTAATTTCTATTCAGTTGCTAGGGTGTTCTGGGTGTGTTTTAATGTGTTGCTATGTAGTTTCCAGGGTGTTGTGACTGCTTAAACATTTGTTATGTGGTTGCTAAGATGTTAGTTTCTATTCAGTTGCTAGGGTGTTCTGGGTGTGGTTTATTTTGTTGCTATGCAGTTTCTAGGATGTTGTGACTGTTTAAACACATTTGTATGTGGTTGATAAGATGTTAGTTTCTATTCAGTTGCTAGGGTGTTCTGGGTGTGTTTTACTGTGTTGCTATGCAGTTTCTAGGGTGTTATAACTGTTTAAACACATTTTTATGTGGTTGCTAAGATGTTCATTTCTATTCAGTTGCTAGGGTGTTTTAGTGTGTGTTTTAGTGTGTGTTGCTATGCAGTTTTTAGTGTAGTATGTCTGTTTAAGCACATGATTTATGTGGTTGTTATGATGTTCATTTCTATACAGTTGCTAGGGAGTTCTGGGTTTTTTATTTTGTTTTGTTTTGTGTTGTGTTGCTATGTGATTCCTAGGGTCTTAGGAGTGTTTCTGCACATTTTGTCCATAAACTCGGGGTGTTCTGAGTCATATGACTTGCATGAAGGAGTCCTGGCGTCCCTGTGATCTTCTGGTCTCGATGGCTCATGTTCCTCCTTCAGTGTGCATCTGTGTGATTTCTTCACCTGTTTTCTGGTCCAGCAGGTGAAAATGCTGCATTTGATCAATTAGTAAAGTAACAGCACATTCTGCTCAACAGCACACATGATTTGAGGGATCATTCATGTCAGTAGAGCAATGTTGCGTGATGGGTTATTTCTCAGCTAACACCACTTATCTCTGTATCCAGCCGTGTGTCTGTGTGGGACAGAAACAGTGTGACTGGTATTATGGGATGTCATTGTGAGTGTGGATGTCCTCTGTACTTCATCTTCAGGCAAAATGATTCAGCAGCTTCACATAAGAATGACAGCAGATTAACACCGCATGCTTGCGTTCAACAGAACCACCACATAAACACATACATTAGCGTTTGACTGTATTTGAATGGCTCTTGACAGAGGACATGACTGAGGGTGTTAGGGTGCTCAAAGAACATGCTCTTTAACTTTTGTTTAGACGGTGTCAATACCAGATCGATCGAACTCCCGTCTCCCACACAGTGCACAGGATTGCAGATTAATTCCTACAGTTTTTCTGTCTGCGAATATTACAGAGGAGTATGGCTTGCACATCTCTCTTTCACTCTCGCTCTGTTCTGTATGTTCCGTATGTGATGATATTTTGAGATATACTGTAAATGCAGATATAGAGTGAGGTCTTAACATGTCACATAACATTAAAATTTCTCTCTGAGTCACCCTCATTTTGCTCATGTTTATGCCAGAGGAAAAACAAACTGAAAGGGATGCTGGCAGGTTTGAGCGCTATAGCATGAATTTATTATTTATTTTTGTATTTTATGAAGAAATTATGAGCCTTACATGCCTGTGCTAAACTCAGCACCGCAATGCAAGCATGCTGAGGGCGGACAGTTGTCAGGGTGTTGCTACACTCTTTAAAATAAAGGTGCTTCATGATGCCATAGAAGAACCTTTTTATCTAAATGGTTCCATAAAGAACCTTTCTGTTGCACAAAAGGTTCTTTGTGGTGAAAGAAGGTTCTTCAGATTATAAAAAGGTAAGGAAGCGAAAGGAACCTTTGAAAAGAACCTTTGACTGAATGGTTCTTCTATGGCATCGCTTGAAGAACCTTTTGAATCACCCTTATTTTTAAGAGTGTAGGTGGTTGGTTTTGACATTTGAGATTGACATTTATGTCATTCAGTATTGAGATAATAATGCCTTAAAAATTTCAATTCACTCCCTCCCTGAATGTGATTTTAATTTTAATTGAGGTAGCAAACATGGTGCTGACACACAAATTTAAGGAATTATAATTAAAAAGAATGGAAATTTTAAAGAAAATCACTTTACTATTATTTCACACAAACATTTTGCAAAGACAAACTTTGATTTTTCGGATGGATGGATGGATGGATAAAAGGAACAAATGATAGAAAGAACAAACTAATGATCAAACAAACGAACGATAGAACTGACAAGCACTGAATGAACAAATGTACAATAGATAGATAGCTAGATAGATAGATGTGTGTGTGTGTGTGTGTGTGTGTTAGAGAGGGAGACATAGTGTGTTCATGCTCCTAAACCTCTGAACTTCACAATCGCACTTTGGTTTGGTTTTCCTGCTGTTTGTGCAGTTATTGTGGAGTCAGAACCTCCTCCATGAGGAGCATCCCGTATCAGAACACCTCAGTGCCTCTCGAGAGAGACGCACTGACACTCAGAAGCATGTGAGTTGGATGCGCATGTGCTGTGATTGGCTCATCCGTGGTTGATTGACATCCTTTGACAGACTCCCGCTTCATGTTATATTAAAGCTCACCAGAGACCCTGGATTCATAATTCAGTTTTAAGACGTGACCAGAGGTGGGTAGTATCGAGTTACATTTACTTCGTTATATTTACTTGAGTAAATGTTTTTGGCAACTAATACTTTTAGAGTATATTTAAAGATGGTTACTTTTACTCTTACTCAAGTACATTTTTAGTGAAAAAAACGGTACTTTTACTTCGTTACTGTGAGTGATGCTCCTCTCGTTACTTGATCTTAATGCAATACAAGTTAAAAATGCTTCAGTTTATTCCAAACTCTTTATTCTACTTTTCTCTGGGCAATGAACGATGCCCATTCGCGGATGATTCATTCTTTTGAGTCAATTCTGTTCAAAGGCTTGTTCAAACCAGTTGGCAATCCAGTGAATCGGTTCGCGAATCAGTTTAAATGATTCGTTCAGTTCCCTGCCGTCTGAAGCGGTTCTCGCTCAGAGTTGTAACAGAAAGTTTAAGAACATCAAGAGCGTTGGATGCGTGGCTTTGGATCTACAGTCAGTTTAAAGCAAATCTGCAAAGGCTATTGTTTCCTTGCTATGAAGATCTTTATTAGATGAACACTGTGTGTGCTGTCTACGGTTCCACAGGTATAGATAGTCTACATTTGATTACAGTAGCCTACACAATACCACTATGACATTACCAGTTTGTTGTACATGTACCTTATACATTAAATACAATGTATAATTTGTACATTAAATAAGCTGTCACAGAGTATTAAATGAACACCCGCCGAACCCGCCTTAGCTCTTCGCAGCGGCATGTGACCTGTTCCAGGAGGAATGCCTTTGCCTAGACACAATTAATATTGATATTTTCACAATATACATTTGTTTACATTCTGCAGAACAGACGGAAGAAAATCCGTCAATGTGCATTTGTTTCGTTATGTTCAGATGTTCGGTAGCGGTCATGTGAGGAGTTTTCACTCTTCTCCGTGTCATATATATACATATATAATACATAACACATACTTTAAAATATAATTTAATTCAGTGATGCAAATCAGAATTTTCATCAGCTGTTACTCCAGTTTTCAGAGTCATATGATCTTTCAGAAATCATTCTAATATATTGATTTATTACCAGTGTAAGTAAACAGGTTTGCTGCTTAATATTTTTTAAACCTGTGTCATTTTGTTCAGGATTCTTTGATGAATAGAAAGCTAAAAAGAAAAGCATTGATAATAAATCAGCATATTGGAATGATTTATGAAGGATTATGTGACACTGAAGACTGGCGAAAAGGGTGATGAAAATTCTGTTTTGCATCACTGAAATAAATTACATTAAAAAAAACATTAAAAATCTTTTGAACGGCAGTGTGTGTGTGTGTGTGTGTGTGTGTGTGTGTGTGACATTACATAAATTGTATCTATATATCTAAATAAAAATAGACTATAGATATACAGTAGCCTATATGATCCAAAGTAACTAGTAACTGACTACTTTTTATCCGATACTTTTTCACTCTTACTCAAGTAACTATTCAGACTATTACTTTTACTTTCTCTTGAGTAAATATTTCTATAAGTACTTTTACTTGAGTACAGTTTTTGGGTACTCTACCCACCTCTGGACGTGACCAACATTACATATGAAGAGCGCTGTGGTTTACCGCATTAATGTGGGCTGAACGCACAGTTTAAAGGGTCTGTGTCATTTTCACACAGTGTGAATTAAAACAGATAGAAATAAATGGAAATGAAGTTCACAGATGTGAACAAGCTTTTCTATTTTGCTTTTGTTCCTCCTCAAACTGACTTCCTAAGCACCCAGTGCTTAACATGGGGGAATCGATATTAAACAGATCTTGGCGTTCAAGCTGGCGGTTCATATAAATGCTTGTCAAAGAAATCTGTCTGCTGTCAGGATTGCATTCATCTGTTATTCAGATACACTCAATACAGCATCATAATAGAGCTTAGTCAGAGTCGATGGCATATTTCGATGTGAACGACAGTGATGGTGCATTTAATATGCTGGAGTGTCTTAAAGGGATAGTTCACCCAAAAATACAAATCCTGGCATCATTTACTCACCCTCATGTTGTTCTAAACCTGTACGCATTTCTTTATTTTGTGGAACATAAAGGAAGATGTTTTGAAGAATGGTGGTAACTGAACAGTTGATGGTTGCCACTGACATTAGTTTGTAAAAACTGCTATGGAAGTCAACGGGGAACAGAAACTGCTTGGTTGCACTCGTTTCTCAAAATATCTCATGCATATTTAGAACAACTTGAGGGTGAATATTATAACAATTTGAAAAACTGTTTTCTATGTGAATATGTTAAAATGTAAGTTATTCATGCAATCAAAGCTGAATTTTCAGCATCATTACTCCAGTCTTCAGTGCCACATGATCCTTCAGAAATTTCTAAATATTATCAGTGTTGAAAACAGTTGTGCTGCTTCATATTTTTGTGGAACTGTGATGCATTATTTTTCAGGATACCATTCAAACATTTTGGGTAAGTTAATACTTTATAAATTAATACTTTGTGACAGTAAAGTGATTAAAGATTTCTGTTTCAAATAAATGCTGTTCTTTTGAACCTTCGATTCATCACAGAATCCTGAAAAAAATGTATCACGGTTTCTACAAAAATATGAAGCAGCACAACTGTTTTCAACTACATCAGCTTATTAGAATTATTACAGACTTCAGCGTTAAATATTTTGCTAAATCTAGAGCAATGAGAGGGTGGAAATGCAAATGAGTATTGTGATTGGAGGAGAGATGAGTCACATGGGCTGAGTCCAAGTCAGGGCAGGTGATGAACATTATGTGATTGTTCCATTATTTTGAATCACTTTGCTTTCAGACTGTATTAATATCATGTCGCTCATCAGATCAGTAAGACATTTCTGTATGAGTGTGGTTCTGCTTATATTAGTGATGTGAGCGGCAGAGATGACAGCAGCACGGCCGATACAGTGCAGCTCTCTGTGTGTGTGTGTGTGTGTGTGATATTGAGGTCAGACTGAGGCAGGGACTGTGTGTTTACCGCTACTAATAATGTTTAGAAGCAGCCATCCATTTCAGAAACCAGTGTGAACACTTCCTTTTCCTGCAGTGCTGATGTCATCCTCCTATCTATCTATCTAAACACACACACACACACACACACACACACTGTTTGTTTTAGTGGTTTACGGGGACTCTCCATAGGCGTAATGGTTTTTATACTGTACAAACTGTATGTGCTATTGCCCTGCACCAACCCTACACCTAAACCTACCCCTTACAGGAGACTGCATTTTTAGATTAAAAAAAAAAACACCATTTAGTATGTTTTTTAAGCCTTTTGTTTTACGGGGACATAGGCATTGTCCTCATAAACCACCTTCAAATTGTAATAACTCTGTCATACCCATGTTATTATACAAATTGTGTCCCCGTAAACCACAAAAACCAGTACACACACACACACACACACACACATTTTAAAATCTTCAGGTGTGATTATAACAAGCATGGAAATTAAATAGACACACACACACGCACACACAAAAATAAAAAAATTAATAATAAATAGAAAAGCAAATGTAGTTTTTGTTAAATCAACATTTCCCATAAATTAAAGATTTTTTTTTTTTATTAAATTGAAAAATTCTGCAATTATTTACATTTAAAAATCAAAAATTTGAAAAGTGTGTGTATATAGTATATATACATACACACACACACACACACACACACACAGTGGTGGCAAAAATTATTAGAACACTAGTATTTTCAGCAGATAAACATGGTTTTAAGTAAGTTATATCTGTCACATGTATGTTCCCGTTTAGTTCCTGTTTGTCCTTATTTGGTTTATTTCCTGTTCTCATTAGTTAACATTGTTCATTCTGTCCATATGTGTTAATTAATCATCTCGTTTTCTCCTTTGTTTCCCTGTCTTTATAAGCCTTCAGTTTCTGTCTGTTCTTTGTCTTGGGTTGATGTTATTTTGAATGGATAACGTGAGTTGATATTTATTAAAAAACCCTTTATGTTTATGCTCTCATTGTGTGCTTATCTCTACAACCACGATCCGTGACAATTTCTGTCTTTTGCTGTAGTGCGTCAGTAGGAAACATCAATTTACATTTCCAAACATTTATTTTGCCATTAATTGTAATAATCCAGTGAGATTTTTGTCTGACAACAGCCAGTGCTCCACACAGAGATCTGATCTGATCTGATCATTATCAGTCTGTCTGGAAGGACATGAAGAAACAGAACAAACTGAGACACGAAATCCAGAAGATTTGTGGCAATGTCTCCAAGATGCTTCAAGAAACCTACCTGCAAAGCTACAGTACTGTTAAAAGTTTTAGGCTCTTGTGTAAAAATGCTGCAAAATCAGGATGATGTCAAAAATGTCATAAATAGATTTTCATTATCATTTAACTTCTATTAACTAAATTAAATCAACAGTTGGTGTGAGCATCCTTTGCATTTAAAGCAGCTTTTGCCCTCGGTGCACTTGCACATAGTTTTTCAGGTAGCTTTGCAGGTAAGTAAATATATATATATATATATTTTTTTTTACATGACAGTATTTTACTGCATTTCTCTTCTGTTCTCAGAAGTGAGTGCCATAGAGCAGTTCTGTCATCTGATAACCAGACGTAATAAATCTGCTCTCCAGCTCTCAGCACAGTGATTTATTGTGCAGATGGAAGTGGATGAGCTCAATGATATGTAAGCAAGACCTGGACAATATTCCTGCATGATGTAAGCTCATTGACGTCACTTTGCAGGAGTTGCAGATGACCTGAGGGACACCTTCACTTCCTGTTAGCTTGTCCTCACCTCTGATTGGATAAGAGCATTATTGTTTATTTAATTGTATTGCTTGTTTATTCAAGCACCAATAAACATTAAACGCACACATCTGAATAATGAGCTTATTGCTAGCAGATTTGACCATGTTTGCTGAACAATATCTTGCATTGCATGTCAATTCTAAAAAAAAAAAAAAAAAAAAACTACCTCAGCTTCTGCTCTGAACTAAAAAAGGGAGCCCTTGTACATTACTATAAGGTTACAGATAACAACAGAGCCCAAATTTAAATTCAATTGCTATTAATTTTTAACTATATTAATAAAGAGCTGTAGACACTGATGACTTGCTTGAGGTAAATAAGATGCTACATGACATTTTGTCCACAAGCTGTTTTATTGACATCTTTCCGCTATTGAAACACCGAGCGATTACGTGAGATGTTTATTTTGCATTAAAATTAGTATTAAAGATGAAGGGATGATAGTGCTCCGCGCTGAGGCTTCTATACAGCGATCTGTCTTGCAACATCAATGAGTGCCAAAACGGCATTTATTGTCTGAATTTCCTGAAAAAATTGAATGATTTCTTTGGTACCGATGCGTACCGAACTGAAAGACCCGTACCAAAACATTTTAGTACAAATACATGTACCATTACACGCCTAACTATAAACAAATATTTGCTAAATTGTTTATTATTTATAAATGATGTCTATTTAAGCTCTGTTCATTGCTAGAAAATAAAAAAGTAATGTTTTTTAAAGAAGTCTCTTCTGATCACCATAACATTTATAAATAACTATAATACTACTAGTTATAAATTATTTTCTTTATTTTTTCTTGCCGTAACTTTAGTGACAGTGTGGATTGTTTGACTATGACAAATACGTTCATGTAAATAATAAATAAATGCATGATGTCAGTTCTTTGGCAGTAGTTGTGTGTTGCGTGTTCAAGCGTGTTTTGTGTTTGTTCGTCGGCTGTTGTTCCCTGTATCTGAACCCAGCTGTCTCTCTGAGACAAAGCAGCAGTAAATCTGGCACCCTGCCCGGCCTCATGAATAATTCATGACATGCTAAAGATCTCTTTTAATCTCGATTTTCGTTGTGGCTCTTCTCGCAGCGTCATCAGCACATTTTGTGACCCGTCTGTGTGTGTTTGTGTAGGTGTGTGTTCCCATAAACACGTCTCTACTGTTATGGCCCACGTGTGGATTGAATTCAGCTGTCCTTCGGTCACAACGGATTCCTTTAACCCCATCAGCAAATGAATCTCAAGCTCTCATTCATCATTTTGTGGGCTACAGTCATCCCTTCACCCTCCTTAAACCTTTCATTTGCCTGGCGGTCATAAGCGTATTACAGTTTCATTTATTACTTATCATTTATAATGAGCGATTTCACTTTGTTGCTCCGTCAGAGCACAATGAATCACGTAAACAAGATGTGACCTCAGACGTCTGCCCTCTGGCCCAGTGTTAGTTAAAATGCCTACTAATGAGGATCTTTAATATTAATAGGATCCTAATAATTAATAGGAAATTGCCAAGCTAAGTGATACGCCAAATAAGCGTAAAAATGCATAACATAACGTGTATATATATACACACATTGTCATTTTACATATATTTACATATATACATACATAAAAAAGCAATATTGCTCGCTGAACAGCATTGATTCTTTAGTGCTGATTCAAAGAGAAGAGATCCACACATGTGCAGCGCCTGAGCACCTGCACTTCTATATTATCCTCTAATACTGGATCTCAATGCTCCTTCCTTTCCATCTGTGATTACAGCATTTTTTTTTTTTAGGAATATAGTGTACCCAAATATAAAAAATTGCATAAATTTACTCACCCTCAGACCATCCAAGATGTAAATGAGTTTGTTTCTTCATCAGATTTGGAGAAATGTAGCATTACATCACTTGCTCACAAATGGATCCTCTGCAGTGAATGGGTGCCGTCAGAATGAGAGTCTAAACAGCTGATAAAAACATCACCATAATCCACACCACTCCAGTCCATCAGTTAATGTCTTGTGAAGTGTTTGTAAGAAACAGATCCAACATTGACATTTTTAACTTCAAACTGTTGCTTCCGGCAAACGTACTGAAGTCCATAGTCCATAATAACGCTTCCTCCAGTGAGAAAGTCATTTTGTCTGAATCATGAGAGAAATCTGCACAGATCAAGCACCGTTTACAAGCAAAACCAGTTCTAAACAAATATGTCAGTGGATTTGAGAGGATAACAAGGCATAGACTTTTTCACTGGAGGATGCAATAATTTGGATCATGGTTATTACGGATTTATTATGGAGTTAAACATCTTAATGATGGATTTGTTTTTAACAAACACACAGCTTTTGGCTTCCACAAGATGTTAATTGATAGACTGGAGTGGTGTGGATTACTTGTAGATTATTGTGATGTTTTTATCAGCTGTTTGGACGCTCATTCTGACGGCACCCATTCACTGCAGAGGATCCATTGGTGAGCAAGTGATGCAATGCTACATTTCTCCAAATCTGATGAAGAAACAAACTCATCTACATCTTGGATGACCTGAGGGTGAGCACATTCTCAGCACATTTTCATTTTTGGGTCAATAAATGTCAAATCTGCGCAAAGTCATCCATATGACACAAACAATTATACATGTATGCATTTTGAAGTCACATAACAGCTTGAAATTGACGTTATTTTGATAATCATAACTCTAATCATAGCTCTAAAATGATTGCAAAAGTTGCATGAATTACATGAATGGTGCATTAACATAATTGCTGCATTATTTGAAAATAGAAAAAGAAATGAAAGCTTTTGAGTGTTTATGTTCAAAAAATGATGATTTTGTTTTGTCAGGGAAAAATATTAAGTATTTATGCTGTGGCCCCTTTAAAAATAAGTTTTCCTTTATTTGTGCTAATGCACCATAATAGAATTACATGTGATATATGAATTGCAGTGTGATATATTAATATTTTTTATGAATGTAGCACACATTATTTATGTCACTCAAGTAGAACGGCATCAGACTTTGGCTTCCGGCTCTTTTTCTCTCCGTGCACGACTGGTGCTCGGCTGTTTAATTACCCAGAATGCATTGTACTGCATCAGGCCGCAGGGTGAAGGAGGCCGTTTCAAAAGATTTGTTTTCCTTCTCTGGCATAAATATGAATGCAGTTTTCTCCACTGACCTGTGAAGAGATTTGCCTGCGATTGTGCACAGACTAATCTGACATGCTGCAGTAACTGTGCTGCATGAAGAGCTCTGAAATATTGATGGTTTTTCTATCATGTAGCATATTAATCGCACATCATTTGCATTATTAATTGAACTTTATCCCTCTCAGATCACTTTCATCTGTATTTTTAAACGATTCCTGTTAATCAGCCCAATTCTGGAGGGTTTTTCCTGCAAGGCAGCAGATGTGTCGTGATGGAAACTCTTTTGTTTCCTCGTGAGTTTCTGATGTGCTGTAAATGCTTCCGGCTGATGTTTCATGTCTCATTATTTTCAGAGAGTATACTGTATATGAAGTGTCTAAACGGCAGATTTTCTGCTTTCTACACTATTGACAGGCAGTTTTGTTTGCTAAAAATGTGTTTAGTGGGTCCATAAACATTCTAGCAGCACAGAATCAAACACTTCACTCCCCCAAAAAGGAGAAAGCTGTCATTTTTAATTGTTTGTTTACTTCCAGTGGGGAAGATTTTCAGTGATTTACAACTTCAATTTTGGTCTGTTCCTCAAGAAGTAATTCATCTTAGGGCTCTATGAAATACATTTTACTCCCTAAAAATTCTGTTTAATTTTTTTAATTCTTCTGAAATTATTTTTCTCAAAATTGTAATAATCAGAAAGCATGTCTATACATCACAAACCTATACAATTTAACAATTGATTTAAAATGTAACAAAAGTTGCATAACCAAACATAACAATTTATTAAAAGTTAAACAAAAGTTACATTTATTTTTCTTTTTCCCCAAATTCTGTTTTTATTTTTCTGGATTCCATATTTTGGATGGGTAAATTAAATTTTAGTATTAAAAAAGGAATGTCTAATTAATTGAAATCATGAAACTTTATATATATTTACTATAAAAAGTTATATTTTTTAAATGATCATTTTCAATTATTAATAATAATAATAATAATAAAAATAAATATGTCCCAACATTTGTTTTTTTGGATTTATGATTTAATGCAGACATATTATTTAAGAATGGTGGTGATTAAATGAAGGCATAAAATAATAATAATGTAATTAATCTTTTAAAATTGAATGCAATTAAAAATTTAAGAATTATTTTTTTAGCAAGCAAAGTGCTGCACAACAGAGGGTTGCTGCTACTATTAAATTTAAAAATAAACATTAATAAAAGATAATAAATTAAATAAAAAAGTGACATTCCATAATAAATTAATAATTTTACTATTATTACTACTACTTTGAAAAGTAAACTGTACATGTGTGTAATAGTAATATATTTATTTTATAATTTCTTCAAGTTAAACCAGACTTTTCTTTTGGCGGGTTATAGTGAAGAGCTTTGAGTTTCTTCTGTGTGTGTCTGATGACAGTTTTCATTTGGGTGCACTGTCCCTTTAAGACGTGGAAATGCATAAGGAAGATGCCAAGCACGCTGGCAGATGAGGGTCCAGATCCGGCTGTGTTCAGTGCCAGATCCTGAGGAATCCGGGACGTGCCAGGTATCATTGATCCGCACAACCCGAGGGCCTGTCCGGCTGATGCGTGTTTGGAGCTAATCGTGTCGTTTCTGATCTGCTATCACAATCTCCTGCCGTGTTTCTTTGCTTTGTTTGGCCGTGGCTCTGAAGCCCATTCCTGGCATGAATCATAATCAAGAACACTGAGCTCCTGATGCACATGATATACAAACGTGCTGCAGTAGTTTTTTTTTATTAGTGCGTGTTTCCATTTTTTTCTTAAAATTTTTACTGTCCTGAGTATATCTTACACAGGGCATGAAGTAGCATGTATATTTTTGTACATATTTTACTGTTGTAATCACAGAGCAAGACGTCTCATTATTGGAGCTGGATTGTATGTGGCAGTGAAGCCTCTTGTGAATCTCTGGCTGATGAAACCTGATGTAACGTGATGTGAAACGTGTCGCACACCTGCTTCGGCCCGCGGCTTGACCACAAAACCAAACCTGCTCTGAAAACCAAATTAAAAAGAAAGACATGAGCCTGAAAAACAGCAGGAAATGAGACTGAATCATACATGTGTAGGATAACACGCGGCTCGTCCTCATGGGACTAATTAACATCATGACTAAAACTCGTTATATGCAGGCCACATTTCTTTTCTTTTTTTTTTTTTTGTAAAACATCTTTATCGCTTCTAACTCTACATAACAAAAATAACTATAATGACACAAACTCATAGCATAAATGCTCATATACCCATATACATACATACACATAAAAAAGGGGGGAAAAAATCAAACAATGAGTTTGCTTACTTCTTTTCTGAGAAGATCAATAATATCAGAAAGGAGATTGGCACATCTTCTAGTCATGCAGAGGTCACACAGATTCGACCGCAATTTCAAAAAGAAGTGACTATGTCTGTTTTTGAAGCAATTGATAGCAAAATTTTGGAAGAAATAATACAGCACCATAAATCGTCAACCTGCTATCTTGACACACTTCCCACATCTTTTTTCAAAAGTGTGCTTAACTGTTTAGAAGCAAATCTCTTAGAAGTGGTGAATGCCTCACTTCTTTCTGGGACGTTTCCAAGCTCTCTGAAACCTGCAGTTGTTAAGCCCCTTCTGAAAAAGCACAATCTTGATAAAACCATATTGAGCAACTATAGACCAATATCAAATCTTCTTTTCATAGGTAAGATTATTGAAAAGGTAGTTTTTAATCAGCTGAACAACTACTTAAACTCAAATGGATACCTGGACAATTTTCAATCTGGTTTCCGAGTGAATCACAGCACAGAGACAGCACTCATTAAGATAATAAATAATTGAATATACTTTATTGTCCCATTTCTGGGAAATTCTTCTTGGACAATCATGACATGGCCAGTACATAACATTGACACAACTACACATAACAAATAATATTCGCTTTAATTCTGATTCTGGCAAAATATCAGTGCTGGTACTAGATCTTAGTGCTGCGTTTGACACTGTTGATCATAACATACTTCTAGAGAGACTGGAAAACTGGATCGGGCTTTCTGGGATGGTACTCAAATGGTTCAGGTCATACTTAGAAGGGAGAGGTTATGATGTGAGTATAGGAGAGCATAAGTCTAAGTGGACGTCCATGGCATGCGGAGTCCCACAAGGCTCAATTCTTGCACCGCTCTTGTTTTGTCTGTATATGCTCCCACTAAGTCAAATAATGAGAAATAACCAAATCGCCTATCACAGCTATGCAGATGATACCCAGATTTACCTAGCCTTATCTCCAAATGACTGCAGCCTCATTGATTCCCTCTGCCAAAGCATTGATGAAATTAACAGTTGGATGTGCCAGAACTTTTTTCAGTTAAACAAGGAAAAAACTGAAGTCATTGCATTTGGAGACAAAGAAGAAGTTCTCAAGGTGAATGCATACCTTGACTCTAGGGGTCAAACAACTAAAAATCAAGTCAAAAATCTTGGGGTGATTCTGGAGACAGACCTTAGTTTTAGTAGTCATGTCAAAGCAGTAACTAAATCAGCATACTATCATCTCAAAAACATTGCAAGAATTAGATGTTTTGTTTCCAGTCAAGACTTGGAGAAACTTGTTCATGCCTTTATCACCAGCAGGGTGGATTATTGTAATGGTCTCCTCACCGGCCTTCCAAAGAAGACCATTAGACAGCTGCAGCTCATCCAGAACACTGCTGCCAGGATTCTGACTAGAACCAGAAAATCTGCACTTAGGATGGGTTAAATGCAGAGCACTAATTCCGAGTATGGGTAACCATACATGGCCACTTTCATTTTCAGGTGAGATCTCTAACCTGTGAAACAGCTCTGTGACACAAACAGCTCCAGAAAACATCCTCAGAGCAATTTATGTGCGTCTGGCGAGTGTGATTTGCTCTGTTATTGCTTTTCCCTCCTGTTTCTCCTGCGAGGTTGAAGATGAGGAGGAAATGGCTTTGACCACTGGCTGGAATTCACCAGACAGGCCGCTTTGTTTGCTCTCGCCGAAAATGAGCAAACGAACAGTTTTAAGTGCTTTTTTGAGGTTAACAAGATCCTCAGCCCCGGCCAGGGTGAGTGACAGCAGGACTGATTGCTTTTCAGAGTTTCACTGGCGACCCAAACCAGATCTGCTCCTCAAACACGATCAGTGTGATGGGAATCTACTAATGTGGTAGTTTTGTGGCCTATAAAACTCTTTATAATAGTATCATTTTGCTGTGAAAGTGTCTTTTAAGTGTTAAAACATACCAATTTAATATGGAGAGGCAACTAGACATCAGTAGGATGATTCGCATTAAATGTTTCAACACTCTCAGTGGTGCTGTTATTGCTCAGTTTGTTAATAAATACAATTCAAAAACTATTTAAACGATCATGGGAATGTATTTTTAATACTACTGGGTACTCAGAAAATGAAATCGTTTGTTATGGGAAATGAGGTGATTGTTTGTTTCATGTTCACAAATAAATGTGAAACAAATATAAAAGTTTTTTATATGAATTTAATATATTATTATTAGTAGTAATTCTTATTATTATTACATTTTCATAGGGGAAATATGACTCTTTATTTAGTGAATTTATTTTGATGAATTTTTCTTGTTGGAGTTTTGTTGCAGGTCTGGATTTCTTATATTCCATCTATTGTCAGCATTTCTCATTTGTATTTAGGTTAACTTGTACTAAAGTACTAAAATTAATACAATTCTATAATTGAGTAACTTAAGCTTATAAAATAAAAACAAATGATTAAAAATTTAATAAAAATGTAAACTGAAATAAAATTAAATGAATTAATTAAATAAATATTTTGACATTTTATAAAATGATAAAAATAAAAACAAAATTATGAAAGCTTCAAAATTAAAGTGAAAACAGAAAATATAAAAGTAAAATCTAATTCAAGATATTAACAAAAACTAATAGTACATCAATGTTACTAAAATAACACTGATATATGAACTTCTGAGTCTGCAATTTATCTGTGAACATGACAACTAAAAATCAGCTCATGTACTTTATGTTTGTATGTTGATCATTTCCAGGTCTCAAGTGTGACTCTCAGAGAAAATCATAACTGTGATATTTTCTAATCTACCAGTGGATTGAGTTCACTGTTCACTGCAAATAAAAGCAAAGGTTGTACATTATCATATGACTGACAGCTGAAGTGTGTTTCTGACTCTCCTGCATCCCTGTGCATTGAAATATTTCATTACCGCGTTGTTTCTCATTTGCATAATTCCATATGAGGATTGTCATGCATAATTAATAGGCGTCAGATTTCTGCCCGTGAGACTCTGAAGGACCCTCTGTTTAGTCAGACCCAGAGAACCCGGGAGTAGTAGAGGAGCATAAGGAGAACTGAATGAAAATCAAAGCATGAAGAGCTTCACATATAGAGCTTTGAGGATACAGATCTGCAAACAGCCACAGTCTTCTACATTACGTGGTTTCATGTATGAAATTTATTCTGATAATTATTATTCTGTGTCTCTGTATATCAACCAAGCATGTCTATAATACATTCAGAAAGTATCTGTTAGAATTCACACTCATCTCAATGACTAACACATTTTTCTTTATGAAAAGTCTGTCGTTGATTTATGGCTACTTTAAGCTTAAGCTCAAGGTCACGTGCTATAAAAAATCAGTAAATTAGTATTTAATAAAAACTAGAGCTGCTTGCTTAATCAAAATAATTTGAAATTAGAAATTAAGACAGCTGTAAACATGTATTATTTTTAAAGTTGTACTGTTAAATAAAATTATTTTTCTTAAATGGTCATTTGTTTATTTAACAGTTTTTATTTAGAAGTTTAATTTTATTTAGATGTAATAACAAAAACAATTATTATCATCATCATCATCGTGTAGTCATATTGATATATATTCACAAAATGTTGGCCAAATTGCACAGCTCTACAAACAAGGATAGAAAACCTGGATTTAGTTTTAAAATTGCAATTTGTGGCTGTGTTTGAAGGCTTTTTAACATTTTGGAACCGGAAGATATAGTCCACAAATAGTCAATAAATTGAATTGTTATATTTGATGTTATATTTTTAGCAGTGATACTCTAAAGGCAATACATTAAGAGACACAACTTCTCTGAGAAGATGTCTGCATGCTGTGACTTTGTCAGCACGCTTTCTAGTAGTTGCATCTCTAAAATCTGCTTTAAAGCATTTAAAGCCATTAAGGCACTGCATGTTTGGCTAAAATTAGAATAAAAATGCAATTTCTTTCCAGAAATGCTTTTATTCTCAATAAGATAACCGGATGCAACTCTGAATCCAACCTTAGAGGCATGCAAGTTCACAAATAGTGCCAGAGTTTATTACAGTTTAGAGTGCAGACGGACAGTTTGATGAATTAGAGTTCATATATGGAGCGCAGGTGTAGAATATTTGCCTAAATAGATTATAGTGTAACGCTATAGATCATATAGCAAATCAAGGTTGATTTTTGTTGGATTTAAGATCCAGTTCTCCTGCATGTATTCATAAGACTTAGTATTTCTGTCATAGAGCCCAGATATGATTACCTAACTGGGTCGAGGAAGGAACGATCGCTCTCTCTCTCTTTGAGACAGAAATCAATGCTAGTGTTCCGGTGAGGAGGGATTTCTCAGTGCCAGTGGGTCGATTCGGATTCAGCGAAGCTTTTCGAGCTGAATTAATGCTACAAGACCTCACAGTGATAGATCAGTGCTGGTCTTTGCTCGGTGTCTCCAGTTCATCTCAACAGATGAACCTCAGATATGAAGGGAACTACTCACACAGTCCACTATAAACATAAAGCAATGAGCCACCAAAGGCGTATTCAGCGCTCAACCCTAAAGATGTTTTCTGCTGGCCCAGTCAAGCCACCAATAAATAATAATAAAATAAAAAATAATAAATAAATAAAATATTTTTTAAAATAAAATGTAAGCAAATTAATGCTAAATAATGTCAATAAATGTAAATAAAATAATGTAAAAAAAAAAACATATTGAAGTACGTTTTACAAGAGAATACCCATGTTAGTCTTTCTACTTCATTTCATTTTTAAGTCAGTGTGTTACTGAAAATTTTTTAAGTGAAAATTGTTTCTATACCTGTTTATTCCTGCTTATTCAGGGTTTGATTGACGTAAAGTGACCAACCAGAGTTCATTTTGTTTTTACGCACTATTTTCACTAGTTCACACTGAATTTAATGTGAAATTTTGAAGTAAATTCTATTTTAATTCATTTCTATTTTAATTTTATTTAAATGTAATTAAATTAATTCCATTTTGTAAAACATCAAAGGTAATCTTTGTTTTATGTACAACTTTAGGAAGGAAAAAATAAATTTCATGATTTATTTTTGCGGGGGACGGGACTGAATTCAGTTGATGCACAAGTAGTGCAATGTTTTAATAACTAATACGGTAACATCAAAATGTGGCTCATGCAATCACATTTTAGAAGCATAACTATGCTTTTTATAATAATAAATAACATAGGCTATTATGTACTCTGCGTTTGAATGCTTCCCGTCTTTTCTTATTTGCTCTTTTCCAGTCATCATTGAACACACTCCGTCACACTACTTTGCTCTAATGTGCTCTTGTTGCTGGAAATTGTTCTCATTTCACAGCGAGATTAGATTTGTGCCACAACAAACAGGGTCCGTTGCATTATATATTTATATAATATATTCTCGTCTAAAAGCAGACGAATTATGATCACGGAGGGGAAGCAGATGATTATTGTGCTTTTATTTATGTTTTCTCTGTTGTCACACTACAATATTTGTCCACTGAAATGTTTCTAGGCTGGATAATAAAGATATATATATATATATATATATATATATATATATGAAAATGTTTAATGTAAGTAAAAATCTAGTTAGAATCATTCAAGATTTTTCACTAAATGAAACAACAACAATAAAATAAGGTTTCCACGAACATTTTGAAACGGTAACATGAATGAATCACTGAATCACTTTGAAATGGACACTTTCTGATTCATGAAAATGATTCAGTCTTCAATGACATGTTTGCTATTACGTTAAAATGAGAGATGATGCTACTACAATATCTCAGATTTGATCAAATATTTGATCTATAATAAAATGTTCGCTATTAAGTCTACATGAGACATGATGCTACTACAACAGATTTGATTTTGTGTAAATGAACCATATTTAAATGAATAATTTCAGCAAAGAAGAAGAAGAGCATAGTGTTTGTTCAGTATTCATAAATGTCTGTTGTGCATCTCTGACATAAACCTGTCTTGCTCCTGCCGAAGGTTAAACACACGGTCCCGAGTGTTTCATGAGGAAAAGCTTGACCTCGTCAGCAAACCAGCCTGCATGACAAAGATTCTGCTGAAACTTTACTCTTTACGGCAGGGACAGATGGTGCGGGTTTGTTCTGACGCTTTCCATCCGTGTGCTGAATGGATAATTCTGATCAGCTTCCAAATACAAGCAAACAACAGCCAAAGTAGCCCAAAACTTTTCTGACGAAACAGTGTCAACTGACACATACAGCCTCAGAAATACGTGACCTGCATGCTGCCGTCTTTTGCTAAATCTGCACAGCAAAGGTGGCACAGAAGCGCTTCTGAAGTGGCATTTAGGTGTCTTTACACAGACTGTTTAATGATGATCAGATGTGGCTTGAATGCATTTACACTGCCATTACAGCTGTATACTGTGATACTAGGGTCTGAGGTGTGTCTGAGCAGGTATAATTTATTCTGGCTTTGATGCAGCATTGCATCTTAACACTGAATTTCGAGCAGGCACAGAGCAGCCTTAACTCGGCTGCGTAAAGACACCTTTTGATTCATAGGCATTTTTATAGGCACTTTTATTTTCATGTTTCATGTGTTTCATATACAGTATATATATACTGTGTTAAAACAAACGTTAAATATTTGTGATGTATATGTTCATGTCAAAAAAGAAAAGAAAAACAGATGAATGAATGAATGAATAAGCATGGAAAAATAAGCAATCCAGCAAAATAAATAATTAAAATAACAAATAAATAAATAAAAAGGTTAAAAAAATCAACAAAATAAAAATTCAAGTGAAAAGATGTGTTTACTTTATATATAAGGAATATGATGAACTACTCTTCTCATAAGGCAACGGCAAAATCAAATCGGTCTCTTTAAATCAAACCAGTGTCTTTCAGATGTATTTTCTTTGTATATTGTTAAATTACATCCGTAAGGATTGAGAGTATGATTTTTAGATGTCATTTATTATTATTTTTTTGTATTTTATTTATCGTCATAACTTAATGTTCTTAAGATTTAGAAACAACAAATGGTGTTTTCTTGAGATTTTGACTTTATTTTCTAGACATAACAAATGCCATTTCCAAGCTCAATATTTACTGTGGCATCATGGAAAAAAAATAAAAAAGTTAGTGACAAAAGTGTTCAAATAATTTTCTAGCCTTAATAGATGCAGTTATTCACAGTCCTAGTTTGAAGCCACCTTGTGTCTGGATGTGGACATCATTGATATTTTTTGTAAATATTAGATGTGTCAAACATCACACAGATCAGCGAGATGCACAGCTTCAGTGCCGGTTTAGATTAGCCAAGCCGCTTCGGTCTGATACTGTGGAAGCGGAGGGCATCTGGTCTGATGTCGTACAGGATAATCGTTTGATGCCTGCTGGGAGATTGTGTGTCAGTATGGATGTGATCAGTCAGAGGTGGTCCAGAGATGAGAGGACAGATGTAGCATGATCCTCATCCCCACCACTCCTCGTGGGACTGACAGGAACAGCTGTGTCAGCGCCCCCATTGACTGGCTTTAGAAAGTGGTCCAGCACTCCTACAGAGCACAGATGTCTAATATTCTGCTACACCTGTCTATATTGTTATTAAACAAGGTTTCCTACACCAAACACAAATTACATGATCATTTTCTTGACAATACTGTCAGTTAATAGTGAGGGCTTTTGATTGATCTTTCTGCAATAAGCGACTGCCATTATGAGTGATTCAGTGACTCATTTACCCAGATGATTCTTTCAAAATAACTGATTTGTTTAATAGCGAAACAAGTGACTGTGTTTATGACAACAGGAAGTTGCTCATTTGGTTATTTTTATAGACATGATAGATTAAAATGTTTTTTTTTTTTCATTTTTATTCAGAAACTTAAGAAGTAAAAAATATTGGATGAAATGTACACAGAAACACTGTAAAGTTGCGGTTATCGCGGCCTAAATATTTACCCTTGTTCAGCGAATTTGCGTGGGCAAAATCATTCTGTTCTCATGCTGTTGTTCATTCCTGAACCTGAACAACATGATGTTAAAAATATAAGTATACAAATATTATTTACTTGGAAAAAATTCTATCCATCCATCTGTCCGTCCGTCCGTAAATTTTAACACTTACAGCTTGCATCTCTGTGCATTTTTTTTTTTTTTCTGTCATGATATATTCTGGTTCAAATCAGCAATCATAGCAGGTGAGCTGGGTTAATGCTCTTTTATTTCAAATTGGCCAGTAAAATGTATATTGTAGTTAGGTAGCAATCCCTCCATACACTGTTGTTTATTTCATTGGTTTCATTGCATAATTTATTGTCTTGTTATTGCCATGATGATTTTTTTCTTGTACTTGAAATGGGCGGGTAGTTGATTGTTATCCTTGTGTTTCTTGTACAAGTGTTGAGGTCTGTGTGTGGCATTTTAATACATTTCATGAGAGTTTTTGTGATAGTTTTAAGACATCAAGCACTGTGTTCTCCATAACATGTAGGCTCCATTTTTCATAGAAAACAATGAAAGTATAAAATGATAAAAATAAAGGTAACAGTTTGTATCAAGCTCTTTTTTAGTTGTTTAGGTCGGTATTTGTTAAAATCATATTTTAAGCCATGACAACTTGACATTTTAAGATCAGTCAAAGACATTTACTTAAGTAAATGCCTGAAAAATGGTTGCCTTATGTTTTTGAACTTTCATAATGCCTTTCTTGTTGATGTTGTTTTTCTGTTTTTTGTTTTTTTTTACACTGTAATATTAAACTGTAATAACAACAACTTTGCTTTGGGATTGAAAGTGAAAAGCAGACACCCTCTGTGAATACAAAAGAAAAGCTCAAACATTTTCTGGATAGCTTTTTACTTTATGCCAGCAGTGCCAGCAATGAAAGCAGTCCCATAGGGCAGTAAAATCACAAAAGAGATCTCTTTAAAGGTGATGTGTGTAATTTTTTGGATGTTAAAACACTTTCTCGTATCCCAGCTTCATGTTCAGAGACAGCTACAAGCAAGTAGGTAGATTTCCCTAAGAAATATTAACACTGAGACTCAATCGTAACATTTGCTCTGTTTCTTTGCACATTCACCTTGACACAGCGACATTTCCTCAACCAATGGTGAGAGTTTAGGGTGGGACTGTCTGTCCAACCAATAGTTATTGGTATTGAATGTATTTCTAATGAGCAATTCTCTCATTTTGCACTTTCTCTTTTAAGCTGCTGTTTTGTTTTTGAAGATCATCAGGTATCTCGAAGGCCCTTTAACCTTTTAGAACTGTTGTCTTGGTCGGTAGATCACTGGATGTAGGAGCACTGTTGTGTAGGGAGCTGGGAAAGGTTCAGCAGCTTGTACAGAACTGATTGAAATGAGTTCAATCCCAGAGTGCCGCAGTGAAGCTGTATGGTGTCCAGACCCAGCAGGTAGCAAGTGCATTTCTGACTGCATCTGTAAGTTGCTGAAATGGGCTGTCAGTAGGACGGCTGGAGTGCTAAAGATCTGAGGCAGATCTTTTCTCAGTATAGAAGAACACTTTCTTCTTGAACACAGAAGGAGTTTATTATAGCTAATGTCCAAGCTGTTCTTTTTAATACAAAGTAGTCACATTTCTTACTGTCAAGCTTAAAGACAAGCTATAACAAATATCTTTTGAGTTGCTTGTTGTGTGCATTTAGGTGACAAATACTAAAACTCTCCTGGTGTTCAGTGAGGGTTTTGGTTTCATTATAATGTAGCAGGCAGAAGAAGCACATGTGGGTGAGATACAAAAAGACTATGATGGCTCTGATTGATGACTCGAAAATGATGACGAACTTTGAATGGAATAATCACTGACTCGCTATTTCAAAATTACATCATTAAACACTCAGATACTGGGCATTAGATTGTCTTTGATTGTACTTTAAATCTGTCAGAGTGAAGAATAATGTGTTGAATAATGAATCTCTGCACAGTTTTATAATTCCACTGCGTAGAAGAACATGAGTGTATTAAAAAGTACACATTTTTCATGGTAAAAATGCCTAAAGACTTGGTTGTCTCATGTGTTTGAAGGAAGTAGGGTATGGAAGAAGCTAGTATGCAAATGTGGTGAGAGATTTCAAATTACACTGCTGTATGAATTACATTAGCTTGTTTGATTGCTGTTTACCCAGCACTCTTAAATTTACATTTATTAATTTAGCAGCTACTTTTATCCAAAGTGATTTACAAATGAGGAACACAACACCAAAAGCTATTCATTCTAGGGAGAAAATGAGAAGGACCATGATGCAAAGTTCTAGAAGGATCCAGAATGGAAAATAAGTGCAAAATATTATAGGGAGCCTAATGATTTACTAGTAGATATTTTATGTATTTATTTATTTATTCAGAAAAGCAGCAAGATGAATATGCATTTGGCATTTTTGGGTAACCTCTATGTTTTTATGCAGACGTCTCCAGGGTACAATTTGAAGTAAAGGGTAAGTCAGAGCTCTAGGGGACAGATGGGATTTTAGTGCTCTGTTTAACTGCACAATAGTGGCAAAGAGTCACCTTTGCAATGCAGAGTATAAAGGCAAAGTCACAACAGATCTGTGAAATATCTCAGCTCTATCACAACTGCTTTTGTGAGCAGGATTTCAACATCATTTCCATGTACAGGTATTTAGAAGAACCTAAAGTTTATCAAATTCACCTGTGTGGTTTTGTCAAACTTGTTTTTTATCAACAAATGCAAAACATTTTGTCCCTAAGTGCACCAAAAGTTTTATCAAGCCTTCTTAGTTTACTTAGAAGAAACTTAGAAGTTTAGCCAGTATGGTATGCAAGTAATATTTCACTTTGTTTGGACAAGCTAGTCACTTTCCAGATAAAGAGCTTATTAGTAGTAGTACCGTCTGTGGTTGAGCCAACGTTTCTGACAAGATTATCGGTTTAGGCGTCTCTTAACTGGTCAGGTATGATTGGTCTAAATAATAGTTATTCTGACTTAAGTTATTTTACATTATTGGTCAGGCTGGTTCACAGTTCGGTGGGTGAGGAATTGTATTTACTCATACTTTGCTGTGGTGGTTTTAAATGTATGGCAGCCCCAGTCCTCGAAATTAACAGATTTAAACAAATTCTAGAGTAAGTGTCTACAAAAAGACCCCATAAATATCCTAAGATTTAAATGTGAAACACTAGAGCATTCAGATTTATGAATCCTGTTTTGGAAGAAGGAAAGCTTACGTTTACCAACCAGTGGTTTCGCAAGACAAAACTGGTATTGAACTTTTACAGATTTTGTTCTCTGCTGGATAAACATTTTCATGAAAACTTTTTAAATGTTAACAAAAGGGCAATTTTCCAGTACTTTTGAGATAGAGGAAAGGATACACATACCCTAACATGATTGCCAATAACAAGGAAATGGACCAGGATAGAAGAAACGCCTCTAAATCTAAAATATAATATAGCACGAGAGAGACAAAGATAGGACCGTATGTTAGTGTTGAAAAGACCAGCAGGACCAGAATGATCCGAAAAGCTTTGATTTTGTCCTGATTTACTCCATTCCTCTTCTTGACATCGTCACCAGGTCCAGGACGCATCAGAGCCTTCAGGACCATCAAGCAGCTGTACAGTTTTACAAAAAAGAAGAAGAGTAATTGTGGAAGAAGGAAGTTATTATAGTGATAATATATTATAGTAATATTTAATGCCACCCATTGTACCGATTACACATGAGCTAATAATAACAATCCATCCAATGGCGCATGAAGCAATCCTGTATTTCATGGGTTTGAGCTTCAGGAAGGTAACAGGATGGAGAACCCCTAAGTATCGCTCCACACAGATGCAGCTCAGAAACAGAGGACGACCGACCAATAGCAACTGTCCAAGAAAAATCAGTGGTAACCAACATTCAGTGCAGTCAAAGAAATACTCTGCTATGGCAAAAAAAAAAAAAAAAAAAGAGCAGAAGAGAAGAAGATTTCGGCGAGTGCCCCATTAACCTTGAAGATTTTGGTTGACTGTCCATGAATTATCTCCTTCATGCTCAGCCACAGGATGTAAAACACTGAAAATGGTGGAGTTCACAGAGAAAAGTGATTCCCTACAGGCTGAGATGTTTGTCACCTCCATACCTACATTTGATTTATATGTCTATTTACAAGAAAGTGTTTTAAATTTATTTTAAGTCGTTCTTCAAAAGCACAGTCGCTAACTGCTAGTGTGACTCCAGCTGAACATGTTGGATGTGATCTGTAAAGATGTTGTTTTGACTTATTGAGGTGTCTTTGACATATTGAGCAGCTTTGCATTGATGCGACATTCAAATTCTGATTTCCAATACAAAAAAATTCCTATCAGGCATGCAAATAAAAAAGGAACATAAACTCACCAGCAACTTTATTAGGTATACCTTGCTAGTACCGAGTTGGACCCCATTTTGCCTTTGGGAACTGCCTTAAGGGATAGTTCATGCAAAAATGAAAATTTCCTGTTAATTTACTCACCCTCAGGCCATCCAAGGTGTAGGTGACTTTTTCTTCAGTAGAACATTAGAGAAGATTTTTAGCTGAAACTGTGGTTCTTTGTGATTCATACAATGCAAGTCAGTGGCTGCCCGTCTTTGAGAGTAAAAAAAAATGCATATCAGGGAACACAGAATTAATACCTATCACTCCTGAAGATATATTGAGGTCTTATGAAGCAAAACAATTGATCTGAACATTGTTTACAACATTGTTAACTTTAAATGAACAGATAATTTTCATTTTTGGGTGAACTATCCCTTCAAATCTTCGTAGATTGAACAAGGTGCTGGAAATATTCCTCAGAGATTTTGGTCCATATTGACATGATAGCATCATGCAGTTGATGCAGATTTGTTGACTGCACATCCATGATATGAATCTCCCGTTCCGCCACATCTCAAAGGAACTCTATTGGATTGAGATCTGGTGATTGTGGAGGCCATTTGAGTATAGTGAACTCATTCTCCTGTTAAAGAAACCAGTTTGAGATGATTTTGAGCTTTGTCACGTGGCACATTATCTTGCTGATTGTAGCCATCACAAGATGGGTACACTGTGGGATGGATAGGGTCAGCAACAATACTCATGTAGGCTGTGGCATTTAGTAAACAATGCTCACTTGGTACTTAGGGGCCCAAAGTGTGCCAAGAAAATATCCCACACACCATTATACCAGCACCAGCAGCCTGAACAGTTGATACAAGGAAGGTTGGATCCATTCTTTCATGTTGTTTACTAGGGCTGGGACGATAAATCGATGCAGAATCGATTCTGAGCTTAGATTTTAACAGCAGATGGCGCTCTACTCTAGTTTCTACCTGCACACTCAAATGCTCATGAAGAAGAACGCTGAAGAGCGCTTGTGCGCTCGGCTGAGTCATGTAATTTCACCTCAGCTCAGAATGCTTTTATGACACAACATTAATGTAAACACAGCCCACTGTTAAACACCCTTCTAATTCGCTTCAACCTTTTTGAATTTTATGAATGATTATTTTAGGTTCAAGAGTGTGTAAGGATTTGGAAACAAGCAGAGTACGGCTATTTCTAAAGCATGCAGTGCCATCTGCTGTTAAAAACTAAGCTCAGAATCGATTCCAGAGGAATCGCGATGCATTCGGAAAATCTCAGAATCGATGCTGAATCATTTCTCGATTCACGATGCATCTATTTATTTTCCCAGCCTGTTGTTTACGCCAATTTCTGACCCTACCATACAAATGTTGCAGCAGATATTGAGTCTCATCAGACCAGGCAACCATTTTTCAATCTTCTATTGTCCAATTTTGGTGAGCCTGTGCGAATTGTAGCCTCAGTTTCCTCACAGGAGTGGTAACCGTTGTAGTCTTCTGCTGTGCCCATATGCTTCAAAGTTGGACGTGGTGTTCATTCAGAGATTTTCTTCTGCATACTTATTTGAGTTACTGATACCTTTCTATCAGCACTAACCAGTCTGGCCATTCTCCTCTGACCTCTGGCAGCAACAAGGCATTTTTGCACACATCTGCCACTCTCTGGATATTTTCTCTTATTTAGACAGTTCTCTGTAAACCCTAGAGACGGTTATGCATGAAAATCCCAGTAGATCATCAGTTTCTGAAATATTCAGATCAGCCCATCTGGGACCAACAACCATGCCACATTCAAAGTCACTTAAATCACTTTCTTCACCATTCTGATGCTTGGTTTGAACTTCAGATTGTCGTGACCATGCCTACATTCCTAAATGCATTGAGTTACTGGGTATGAATGGCTGGTTAGATATTTGCATTAACGAGCAGTTGAACAGGTGTACCTAATAAAGTAGCCAGTGAGTATATTTAGAAATGTATACTGTATAAATAACATTGTGACATCATAATTGTCTCATTGTTGGTCAGGCTGCACCACAGTTTGATGGGTGAGGAATGGGGTTGGGCGATGTCTATAAAATTGGCATCGGACGATGTCTGCAGTGAAACAGGAAAACAAATTGTCAACGGTTGCCTGTTACATTATAGTAACAGAGTTAGGAAGAGAGATGACTGAAGCTGGTCGCACACTGGACGAGAAGAGCAGCGCCGAGTCGCGCCACGTCTTTAAAATTCAAACACATTTTCTATGAGCGTACGCACACTGGCGGCACCTAGCAACAATTCAATACAATGTAAAGACATGGCATGGCGCGACGCGACGCTGAGCTTCTCGTCCAGTGTTCGACCTGCTTGAGATGATGGCGAATGATTTGCAGATCCCTAGCACAACTGACAAACATCTAATCTTGTAAAATGTGTGGTAAGTACTGCCGCTCCATAGTATAAACAGAGTATGTGCGATCGCAAATCTCGAAAGTGAAAGTGAAACTAAAAAGCGATCGCACAAAAAGCAGTTTCAGTGCCAGGCATAATAGCGGCTCCCTGATGCCCACAATTTAGGCTATATACAGTATAATTACTGAAATATATATTTTCCTCCCATCTTAGAGGAAGAAATTCCCTTTTTGGGTCCCCGTAGTACACGCAATAGAACACGGTACTGGGATGCGGCGGATTGCGGGGGGGTTGTTGGCTCAACATCGTGATGCCTATCAGCCATCGGCGATGGACGATGGCATCGTCTATTGGCCCAACCCTACTGAGGAATATTATTTACAATAGTTTGCTGTAGTGGTTTTCTGTTTGTGGCAGACCAAATACTTTGTTACAAAATTAGTCTTCAGATATCTACAATAAGACCCAAAGAATGTCCCAAGATTTGAATATGGCCCAATGGAGCATTCAGATTTCTCCACTGTCATTAGAGGAAGGCAAGCTTATGTTTACCAAAACATTTTTTTTTAAGGAAGGTGCCAATTTCTGGTCACTTTTGCAATTCAAATTAGAGCAGAAGATCTGCAAAACCACTCAGATATTCTGCTAGGATAATGACATTTAAAAAATTCAAAAGCGGATTCATGGTCTCACTAATAGTTTTTTTTTCAACAAGTTCCATTTTATTGAATGGTAGCTACATTTTTTTTTACATATTTTGTCCTATGCTAGACAAGAAATTTCTTTTTTTTATGTTAACAAAAGAGCGGTTTTCCAGCTGTTTTGAGATGGAGGACAGGATACAGAATCCCTAAAATGATCCCGAAAGTCAAGGAAATAGACCAACATAGAAGAAACTTCTCTAAATCTAAAATATGATAAAGCACAAGAGAGACAAAGACAGGACCATATGTTAGTGTTGAAAAGACCAGCAGGACCAGAATGATCTGAAAAGCTTTGATTTTGTCCTGATTTACTCCATTCCTCTTCTTGACATCGTCACCAGGTCCAGGACGCATTAGAGCCTTCAGGACCATCAAGCAGCTGTACAGTTTTACAAAAAAGAAGAAGAGCAATTCTGGCAAAAGTAAGTTGTAATGTCGAATGGCACCTGTTGTACCAATTACACATGAGCTAATAATAAAAATCCATCCAACGGTGGATAAAGCGATCCTGTATTTCATGGGTTTGAGCTTCAGGAAGATCAGAGGATGGATGACTCCTACATAGCGCTCCACACAGATGCAGCTCAGAAACAGAGGACGACCAAGCAGCACCAACTGTCCAAGAAAGACCAATGGTAGCCTACAATAAATGCAGTCAAAGAAATATTCTGCTATGGCAAAACAAACAGCAAAACAGAAGATGATTTCAGCGAGTGCTCCATTGACATTGAAGATTTTGGTGGATTGTCCTTGAATCATCTCCTTCATGCTCAGCCACAGGATGTAACAGTTTGCTGGAAGACCAAGAACCATGTTGATGCTGAATGCGGTGGTGATAAAGATGGATTGTAAAACATTGAAAATTGTGTTGTTTTTAGGGAAAACCGATGCCCTACAGGCTGAGATGTTTGTCATCTCCAACATGTCCATACTGAAAAAATAACTAGAATGTTGAAGGTCAAGATATAAATTAAATTAAAAAAAAAAAAAGTTACAAACCTAGTTGAAAATGAGTAGTAACAATAATTTATTTTAAATCATTCTACAAAAGCATGGTCACTAACTGTTAGTGTGTCTCCAGCCGAACATGCTGAATGTGATCTGTAAAGAGCAGCTGAGCAGCTTTGCATTGATGAGGCATTCAAATTCTGCTTTCAAACCCAAAACATTCCATATCAGGCATGCAAATGAAGTAGCAACTTGTTTAGAAATGTATACTTTAACATTCGACTCTAAAGGCCTGTATCTATCCAACCATCTATCTATCCAAGCACCAAAGGTGCGCATCTCAAAATTAACCACAGCAAATTTGGAGTCTCTAGCTCAAACCCTTTAGCGCCGCCAGCAGCTCATAGTTGCACTAACATTTATAATAACGTTGACTAGTCAAACCATTTTCAAATAACATGTGTACAAATTTGACAAAGAACATGCCAAAATAGATGTGAGGCTATATATCTGCAACGTTTTAGTGTACTGAAACCAAACTTGGTGTGTGTTGTGATCTGAGGTTACTTGCACAGTTTTGCCTCAGCACCACCTAGTGGTCAGTAGATAGGAAAAATGGCTGTTCTGGATTATAATTAGGGGTGTCAACGTTAACGCGTTAACGCATGCGATTAATCAAAAAATTTTAACGCGTTAATATTTTTTTAACGCAAATTAATCGCTTGATAAGGTTTGACCCCAATTTCTTCCCGTCATCGCAGTGCGGAAGGTTATCTATCATTGTGTGATGAGGGTGCAGCGAACCAGTGTTGCCAGGGTAGCGGCACAAGTGGGCTATTTTGAAAATACAGTCGCGGGAAAAATTACAGAGCCGTTTTGGGCTACTTTTTTAATGTACCGTGGCCGCCCAAAGTGTATATAGACAAATAAAAATTAAAAAGATCCTTTTACTAATGTGTATTATACTTGGAATGTATCCCTGGCAACTTAACAATGGAGAGGGAGTTAACATCACAAACAACGTAAGTTTCAGCAGAGCAGCAGAAATAAACATGACAACAGCCACTATAGATTATATAAGATAATAAACACACGATTACGATAGGATATGGTCTGTATGTGATTTTTTTTTAGATTGTGTACATCTGAAATGCTAATTTGTGCAGCGATATAAAAGGCTATAAATAGCATATTTTAACAACAGTAAACGACAAAATTCCACATGTGATCCTAAAAGGAAGTCATTACAAACACTCGATGGTGGTTTGAAGTGAGTTCTGAGTAAAAGTGTAATAATCTCATAAATTGTCTTATGAAGCATGATGCTAATATTAGCTCTAATGCAGCTGCAGAACAGGTCCAATTCTTCTTCATAATGCATTTTGTCATAATACTTCACGTAAAGTCGCAAGAAATGTTTTGTTGTATTTATTTAGAAACACTTTTGATAATAGCTGGGTAAATGTATACTGGGATTGAAGCGATGTGGCTTGGTAAACGTTTTATTGCCAGTTTAAAGGCTGATAATGGCTGAATAAAAACAAAATAATAATGATAAAATAATAATAAGGATTATGTCTCATACCTGCAGAAGTGTGAAAGGTTCTGTTTCCATAAACTAGTTTGTCATGCATTTCTTTATTTAAACGCATTTACAGGTAAATCCTAGTATTTTAAATGTGCGATTAATCATGATTAATCACAGTCCACGACTGTGATTAACACAATTACATTTTTTAATCGATTGACAGCACTAATTATAATGTATGAACAGTTTGGCCAAAAATCACAAGACTGGCCTCTTTAGATTCAGTGCAGCATACAGAGTCAAACGATTCCAATTTTCTCATGTCAGCCATTTTGAATGTCCACCATTTTGAATTTTATTGTAAAATGCCATTTCACAAACACAGACGAATTATCATTAAATTCGGAATGTGTGATCAGCACCAAAACCTTTTGGGGCGGCGCCACCTTGTTGACAAAAATGATAAAATGTTAAATATTAAGAACTTTTGATTACTTTTGCCTATTGTCACAAGATTGGTCTTGATAGATTCCATTTAGATTTTTTTTAAAACCTACCTTTCAAACTCCTCCTAGACGGTTGGTACGATTTTCACTAAATTCGACTTGGATCATCTTCAGACCATGCTGGCAAAATATGATAACACTGCCACCTATTGGTCAAGAGCGATCAACCTGTAAATCATATTTCTATTGATTATATTCATGATTTTTTTAGCCATTTTGACTAAAATCATCTTGAAATGGCTTTAATTGCTCATTGTTGCAGTTGCTCATTGTCTTGCTTAGCTCCCCATTTTGCCCTTGCAGCTATTTCTGTCAGGACCACTATCGTCAAAGATGATTGACAAATAGCATACGGTTTGGATTGGCGGTATGGTGGATTGGTGGTATTTATAATTTTTATTAGATGATTTAGTTTTTTGCCATTAAAAAAAAATCTTTCATGAGGAACTTGAGGATGGGTAAATGATCACAGAATTTTAATTTTATGGGGAAATATCCATTAGGGTAAACATACCTATTAAGCTCACGTACCCATTGAGCACACTTCCATTTTTGAGATCAGATTATAAAAAGAAAAAATTATTTATTATCCTAATCAATGTCTTAACCAATTGATGGGTTTATGACTACATACCACCTGTAATTTCAAGTCAATCAGATCATTGCACACTGAGATATGAGTCTCCATGTGTTCACACTGTCTGGTGGCCATTTCGAAAGCTGTCTAAAAACTTTCACCAAAAGAGGAGCCCCTTAAATGTGCATTTTTTAGATGTTTAAGCTTTTATTTTGGGTAAGTTTCACTACTTATTGTAAAATTAAGAGATTAATGTTCATTAATGTTGCATATTATAACCTGGAACTTGGATGTGGGAAATAATTACATTAGATCCAAAAGATAGTTTTAGCAACATAGCGCAGATGCTACAGAACACAGTTAGCTGACTAGCTGTATAAGATTGTGTGCCACGCTAACATATTACTTCACAGGCATTACAGGCTTGTACTTTTGCATCCATAATATTATAAATTGACAGTTTATTGCTGGCCTGTCGTTTTACAGTGCTGTAATTTTTAAAGATTTAATATTATTTTGAGGTGAGCTTAAAGGCTACACAGCTTCAGTGTGACGTCAATAAGAAAAAGTATAATTTCATAGATATTGTTAATAATAGTTGTTCATATTAAAATATGTATGAACTTAATACATGACCTAGACTATTTGTTTAGCAAAAATCCTGTCATTTTAATAAATATTGCATGAAATTTATAAAAAATTGTTGCTGCTCCAATTAAGCTCAGTGTGCTCTCTTTAAACTCTTCCACATTTAACGTCTATGTAAATACTTCATAAACAGACTTTAAATATTAACTGATGATTGTCACTTTAAGTTAATCGATTTTCTATGGATTCTGTCGACTCAAATCTGCAGACTGGCTCTGATCTTTGGTAACTAGCATCAGCTTCTCCAGACTGTAAATCTGTGGAAAATCGGGGGAAAAATTGTGTAGTGTATTCCAGCCTTAAAGGGATCCCTGGGTATTAAGACTTGTATGGCTTAATATAACGTAAATTATGTCTCTTACTGAAATATGTAGTAGAAAACCCATTAAAGATTTGTGTTATTTTAAAAAATAACATCGTTTTACACATATTTTGAACTATGGGGGGGTGCCATTTTTCTGATGACGTAAAATGGTTGCACTCGGTGAGCTACTAGCGCTACCTGTTGCTATTTTTACCACAACACAACTCAGAATAGACAACTTGGAAAATAAAATACCGATATGATGACCACAGCTACTGAAAGAGCTTACAGGTGGCGATGGATATAAGTATAGGTTTAAACCAAATGCGGTACCATCGATTTTTCCCCACAAGGAGTGTAAACGCCCCGGATATCGAGGCAACTCCGTGCTGAGAAACTCCTCTAGCGGCCGCGCGTCATGATTATCGTCGGCATGTTTACATCCTAACAGATGGCATCTAGCGTTTCTTATTTCAGCCGTTTGTAAGCTCTTTCAGTAGCTGTGGTCTACTAAAAGACTCAAATAGTCCATGGGCCCAGGCCACATTTTTCACTAATTGGTACCACCCAAGGTGGCAAATTCTAGATTTTTTTTTTAAGTCCATATCTCTAGATGATATTACAACATGATAACCTTTTGTTAGTGGTAGCTTTGTCACAGAAATCAGCCTTCAATGACACTAACTGTTGAGCCAGATAATGAAAATATCTTGTAACTTTATTTGAACAGAGCATGTCATACAAAGAAAAACAACATAATTCTACCTTGTTCATAAGCTTATTTGGTCATTGCAAACTGTTTCTGTTTATTCATCATCATCGTCATCATCATCATATTCAACTAGTTTCATGACATCAGTATCCTCCTCCTCCCTCTGATTGCTGCAGGTTTGTAGCTTGCACATTTCTGCACTCTCCTGCATTGTAAATGAATGAACCTGTTAGGAGTATCTGAAGAAACTCCACTAGAGATGTAGGAGTGCAGTTTCTTCATAGTGAAGATGCTACGACATTTCCTGTGATACAATACTGAGGTAGGTCTTTAGCAAGCCTTTTATTTTAGCTGCTCTGAGTAGTATGTTCCATGAATCTACAGGTGCATCTCAATAAATTAGAATGTTGTGAAAAAGTTCATTTTTTTCTTGTAAGTTATTTCAAAAAGTGAAACTTTCATATATTTTAGATTCATTGCATGTAAAGTAAAACATATCAAAAGTTTTTTTTTTTTTAATTTTGATGATTAGAGCTTACAGCTCATGAAAGTCAAAAATCAGTATCTCAAAATATTAGAATATTTACATTTGAGTTTGAATAAATGACCATCCCTACAGTATAAATTCTGGGTATCTCTTGTTCTTTGAAACCACAATAATGGGGAAGACTGCTGACTTGGCAATGATCCAGAAGACGAACATTGACACCATCCACAAAGAGGGCAAGTCACAGAAGGTCATTACTGAAAGGTGTGGCTGTTTACAGAGTGCTGTATCAAAGCATATTAAATGCAAAGTTGACTGGAAGGAAGAATTTGGGTAGGAAAAGGTGCACAAGCAACAGGGATGACCGCAAGCTTGAGAATACAGTCAAGCAAAGCCGATTCAAACACTTGGGAGAGCTTCACAAGGAGAGAACTGAAGCTGGAGTCAGTGCATCAAGAGTCACCACGCTCAGACGTCTTCAGGAAAAGGGCTACCAAGCCACTCCTGAACCAGAGACAACGTCAGAAGCGTCTTACCTGGGCTGTGGAGAAAAAGAACTGGACTGTTGCTCAGTGGTCCAAAGTCCTCTTTTCAGATGAAAGTAAATTTTGCATTTTTGAAAATCAAGGTCCCAGAGTCTGAAGGAAGAGTGGAGAGGCACAGAATCCATGTTGCTTGAAGTCCAGTGTGAAGTTTCCACAGTCTGTGATGGTTTGGGCTGCCTTGTCATCTGCTGGTGTTGGTCCACTGTGTTTTCTGAAGTCCACAGTCAACACAGCCATCTACCAGGAGATTTTAGAGCACTTCATGCTTCCTTCTGTTGACAAGCTTTATGGAGATGCTGATTTCATTTTCCAGCAGGACTTGGCACCTGCCCACACTGCCAAAGGTACCAAAAGCTGGTTCAATGACCATGGTGTTGGTGTGCTTGACTGGCCAGCAAATTCGCCTGACCTGAACCCCAGAGAGAATCTATGGGGTATTGTCAAGAGGAAGATGAGAGACATCAGACCCAACAATGCAGATGAGCTGATGGCCACTGTCAGAGCAACCTGGGCTCTCATAACACCTGAGCAGTGCCACAGACTGATCGACTCCATGCCATGAATTGAGGCAGTAATTAAAGCAAAAGGAGCCCCTACCAAGTATTGAGTACACATACAGTAAATGAACATACTTTCCAGAAGGCCAACAATTCACTAAAAATGTTTTTTTATTGGTCTTATGAAGTATTCTAATTTGTTGAGATTTGTTGAATTTTGTTAAATGTGAGCCAAAATCATCACAATTAAAAGAACCAAAGAATTAAACTACTTCAGTCTGTGTGCATTGAATTTATTTAATACATGAGTTTCACAATTTGAGTTGAATTACTGAAATAAATGAACTTTCCACAACATTATAATTTATTGAGATGCACCTGTATATTCATAGGTGCCACAAGGTTAGAGTCATCATCCGAACAGTGTATTAAACACTCTGACTGTAACACTTGCACTCTGTTCTGCCATACTTCTCTATTCTGTGATGCACATTGAAAATAACAGAAATACCGGTATATCAAGAACAAGGAACATTTAAATATGACGTGTTAAAAATAGCATCAGGACTAGCCGTTTCCAATTATGTTATGTGTTAGTCTGTGCAACAAAGTATTGTGAAGTAATCGAACGTGAAATTTCGAAATCACATGAAATTTCAGCCGTCTTGCACTACTTCCATCTCTGCATCTCCACACACTCAATCTTTTTTTAATTATTCACGAAGTTGTTATTGTAAAACAGGTATCAAATGAAAGAGTGGACCTTCTGCTTCACAGTGACACTAGTACCTTGCTTATAGAACAAAGATGGTCGGAGTAATCTTGATTTGAAAATGCATCAAATTAAACAAAGTTGCAATCATCGGTCATTTCTTTACTCATTTTCACACAGCTGAGTCATAGCTGAATAAGTTGCAAAGTGCTTGTGGCCTCCAAGGGTAACACATATCAAAATAAACAGCAGGACTTACCTTTTCAGATGATGCTAGTGGCTTATCATTACAACAAAGTATGGTGGAGTAATCTGGTTTTGAAACTAGCACCAGGCGTTGTTGTTGCATAATATACTATTTCATATACAGTTCATACATATTTTTTCAAATTGCTAGGTCATGGATTGTCCCACCATCATGGTTCTGATATCACCAGATTACAGACAGTCTTGTCTATCCTTATCTGAAAAGATATCCCCCCTAACATCAATATATTTTGAGATAGATATACAAATATAACAATTTAATAGATGCAAAAAATTGTTTTATTTAATGTGAAGGCTAATATAAAATGTATACAACAAATATCATGTCAAATTATGTCAGATCTGGATAGCCCTGACTGTCCTGAAAAAATCAACATATAGGATGTATGGCTACCTCTTACAATAGACTTCATACAAACCTGCTGTGCAGATACTGTAGGACGATAATGGCTAAAATAATGATTGTCCCAAAAGATTAGTAAAGCTACTCATTTGAAATGGTTACCATATTTCAAAGTACTTATATGGACTCTACAAACAAACTGGTACCAAAGAGATTTTGCCACCTTAGATGGTACCAAATTCTGGCTTGGCCCATGGACTAAAAGGCATCAGGGAGAAAACAAAGAAGCGGGTCTTTAGGAAGTTTTATTCGTCCACAGGCATCTTCCCATTCTTTTCTCCTTTTCTTATCGCTAGGAAAGCAGTGAAGTCTTACATTAAATCGCTTATTTTGTTGCCCTTCGACTGAAAATTACAACCAAAAGCCTCACAATGTGGTATCGTATCAGTATTTTATTTTCTGAGTTGTGTATTCTGAGTTGTTGCGGTAAAAAGCGCCAGTAGCTCACTGAGTGCAACCATTTGACATCTTCAACGCAGAATGTACTGTGCACATAAAATAATGGCGCCCCCCATAGTCAGAAAACAATGTTGATTTTTTCAAATAACATACATTTTCATGTTTTTTTTTACTAAATATTTAAATAAGAGACATAATTTACGTTATATTAAGCTATACATGTCTTAATACCTGGGGATCCCTTTAAGAGACTATAGATAAGTTGACATCCATTTAAAAAGAGACACTTCACTTAAATGACACTTCACTATGAATATATAACTGATCGACTTGAATGCCTTGTTGCTTTATTTTAGTGTTCTGTTTTTTTTTAATGTTTTTTTTTTTTTTTTGTGATTGACTTTGTACCTTCAAAAAATATATTTTTACAATTATTCTTTAAAAATTGTCCTTAAAATAAACAAGAATTTTTAATAAAACATGATGTGAGCTTAATGGGAACAGGTGTGTGCTTAAAGAACACAAAAATGTACCCATTAAGCACAGCCAGACTTTTTTAATTTAATGATGTATATCTTAATTGAAATGCTTTTGTCATTTAAAATAAAATAAAATATTTTTGTGTAAGAGATTAATATTTTATTTTAACATAACTTTTTGTACTGAAACCAATATCTTGTGCACTAAAAATGTCTCAATGTAGATTTTAGTGAGCTTAATAGGTACGTTTACCCTATATGACTATTTATTGGACTATGGTTTATACTCTATATGGGCCTATATTGTTATTTGTAGTGTTTTATATTTGGACCACTGTGTATATCTGTACTTACATCAGTAAACTTTTATTCACGTAGCTCACCAAGAATCAATATTATACACGAAAACAAAAATGACAAAACACAATATAATTTCAACATTTATTGTTATTATTTTTAACATAAAACATTATGATAGATGATGAAAATGCGTATCAATTTGGCTTTTTGGACATTTATATGTAAATATGTGCAATCCATTCCATCTAAAATCTTTTAACAAAACGGCAGCTTTCCAACTCTTTTGAGATAGAGGTAAGGCTGCACAAACCCTGACATGAGCCCGAGGCACAAACAAATGGACCAGGACAAAAGAAACCTCTCCCAATCTATAAAATAATAAAGCAGGAGAGATATAGTTGAAGGACCGTATGTCAACACTGAAGATGCCAGCATCATCAGAATGATCCAGAAAGCTTTGAGTTTTTCCCGGTTCACTCCATTTCGCTTCTTGACACCATCACCAGGTCCAGGACGCAGCAGAGCCTTCAGGACCATCAAACAAGTGAACAGTTTTATGCTGAAAAAAAAAAGAAATTCTGGCAAAATCAGTTGGTGAAGTCCAGTCATATTAATTGTCGCTAATGTGCATGAACAGATGATCAGAATCCATCCGATGACGGATATGATGATCCTGTATTTCATGGGTTTGAGCTTCAGGAAGGTCACAGGATGGAGAACCCCTAAGTATCGCTCCACACAGATGCAGCTCTGAAACAGAGGACGACCGACCACCAGCACCAATCCAAGAAAGACCAGCCCAAGTTCACATTCAGTGCAATTAAGGAAATGATATGGAATGACAAAAATGTAGGAACCGCAGAAGATGATCTCAGCAAGTGCCGTGTTGAAGATGAAGATTTCGGTCGACTGTCCTTGACTCATTTCCTTCATGCTCAGCCACAGGATGTAACAGTTTGCTGGAAGACCAAGAATGACATTGATGCTGAGCGAGATGACAATAACATAGGATGATAGGAGGCTACACATCTTGAAGTTCACAGAGAGCATCGATGATATGCACGTCGAACTGTTTCTCAACTCCCACATGCTTTAACCTTGATCTTTTGAACTCTTTCAGCTTTCCAGTGTTTTAGTTTAGATGCCAGTTTGACTCCAGCCGTGCTGGTTGAAGGTCTGTGATGATTGTGGTTTGTTTCAAAAGCTGCAGAACTGCGTTACAGGTCCGATTTGATTTATCTGAGAGTTTTTGTCTTGTTGAGCAATTTTGCATCAATGGAATATTCAAATGATGTGTTTTCAAGAAATGCCTAAGACATGCAAATTAAACAGGATTTATTTTTCTTTTTACAACCTGTCACGTGTCTACCTGTCTGAAGTTCCCGTTTTCCTTATTTGGTCTGGTTACGTTTCTCGTTTGTTAATTATCATTCATTGTCCCCACCTGAGTTTCATTATCTTGTTTGCTCTTTTGTTCCTGTCTGTATATAAATCCTCAGTTCTCCCCTTGTAGTTTGTCCGATCTCTATGTTAATAAATGGGAAAGTGAGTTGATGCTGTTTCGTTCTCCTGGCTTTCATTTATATTTATCCTACAACCACGCACCTGTGACAGAAGATCGGACCGACCACAGAAATGGAGTTCGTGGAAAATTTCGCCGCCCTAGCCCTCCTGAATCTTCCCTTCTATGAGTTCGCCTGGGAGTTCTGCGAGCTCGCCGCGGCAACGACGTGGGATGACGCCACCATCATTGAATTGTTCCGGCTCGGAGCAAATCTCCACCATCCCGTGGACCTCCCAGACACCACGGGATTGTGTTGGATGGAAGCTATTTTTCGGTGTCTGGGAAGCGTCCGGGCCCGAGCCGGAACCAACCCGTCAGCCGCGGCTCCCCCTCGTCAGCCATCATCCCCGACTCCTCCTCACCAGCCGCCGTCCGTGACCCACGAACTCCCGCCAACAGAGAGTGCGGCTATCCCGCCGACTCAAAACGGAATATGGCAAGCCCGCCGACTAAGTGTATGGCCAGCCCTCCTGTGCCTCCGCTGGTCCCGTCCAGCCCTCCTGTGCCTCCGCAGGTCCCGTCCAGCCCTCCTGTGCCTCCGCTGGTCCCGTCCAGCTCGTCTGTGCCTCCGCTGGTTCCGTCCAGCTCCGCGCTTCCAGAGCGCCTCCCTGTGCCTGCGCCACGAAGGCGCCTCCCTATCCCCATGCTGCCAGAGCGCATCCAAGAATCCGAGCTTCCAGAGCGCCCCCCAGTGCCTTCGCCACAAAGGCGCCTCCCTATCCCCGCACTGCCAGAGCGCATCCAAGAATCCGTGCTTCCAGAGCGCCCCCCAGTGCCTGCGCCACGAAGGTGCCTCCCTACCTCCGTGCTTCCAGAGCGCCCCCAAGAGTCAGCGCAAAGACAGAAAGCCCCTAATTTCACCCTTAAAATTGTTTGGGGGGGGGGGCTATACCCCAGAGATTCCTGCTCCGTCTTGGGCGCCCAAGCTCCCTGCTCCGTCTTGGGCGCCCAAGCTCCATACTCTGCCACGGTCACTCAACCTCTCTGCTCCACCATGGTCGCCCGAGTTCCTAGATCCGCCATGGTCACTCAAGCTCCCTGCTCCGCCATGGCCCTCCAAGCCTCCTGACCCGCCATGGCCGCCAGAGTCCCCTGACCCGCCATGGTCTCTAAGTGTCTCCTGTTCCGCCCTGGATGCCTCCTCAGTATCCCTGTCCTGCACCGGCTTCCAGGGCGCCCACCCCCCCTCCCAGGTGGTACTGTTACGGCGCGGGACGCGCCTTCTGGGAGGGGGAGGTACTGTCACGTGTCTACCTGTCTGAAGTTTGGTCTGGTACCGTTTCTCGTTTGTTAATTATCATTCATTGTCCCCACCTGAGTTTCATTATCTTGTTTGCTCTTTTGTTCCTGTCTATAAATCCTCAGTTCTCCCCTTGTAGTTTGTCCGATCTTTGTTAATAAATGGGAAAGTGAGTTGATGCTGTTTCGTTCTCCTGGCTTTCATTTATATTTATCCTACAACCACACACCCGTGACACAACCACACTATTTGCCATGTTGAGAATCGAGAATTGAGAACTGGTATTCCCCAAATTGTAAGTCGCTTTGGATAAAAGCGTCTGCTAAATGAATAAATTAAATATCCCAAAGCCTTTTTTCCACCTTCATTAAATTGAATGCCCAAATTATTTGTTGCATATGGTGTGAAAGGGTTCCCAGTAAACAGGCCTTGATTGCAAAAGTTTGATGGTGATGGAAATGTTTTGTAATGTCAGTAGAGACAGAATAGAGAAAGGGACACAGATTTTGTGTGATTTTGAGCTGAAGAAACTATATTGCTATCATATTTTGATTTTAAATGTTATTGAAACATTTCCTGACCGACAGTTTTGGGGAATACAGCTATACTTCTCTACAGAACAAGATGGCTATTGTGAAAACGTAAAAGACTTATTGTGATAAAACGTTTAAGTGGCACTAATGCAAGAAAAATGTTACATACATGCAGCTTGTGTGGAATTAATTCAAAGTTTAATAATTGGCTTCTTTTCTGTTCATCGGTGTAAATTTGAATTGGATGCTGAATTAGAATTTGAAACAGTGACAGGAAGCAAAAACACAGCAGACAAAATATATTGGTTTTTAGTGGATTTTATTTCTACTTCACTGAACTCAAAACCTATTATAATTCTTTATCCTGTTTGTCAAATTCAGAAATTGAATGTGAAAGCTGAAAGGTGCACAGCCCTTGCTAAGCTGTATTCATGCAGTATTTCAGAAGTCATGTGATTTGACACCTGTGAACACCTGCGTGTCAAAACAGATGTGTGTGTGGATCATGTGTGACACCCATCCATCAGTCTGTCGTGTGCATTCATTATGCTAGCCGGTTGTTTCTGTCGCATCCAATGTTTTGATAAAAGACCATCTGAAGCGTAAGCGAGAGAGAAAGCAGACGAGATTTTCCATGATGGAAATAATGTGTGCTAGTCAACATACTGTCTGCTTATAGGACTCTTACATCACCACTTATGAAATTATAGACTGAATTACTAAAAATAACTCAAATATATAGAGCATTCAAGCAATTCAGTGCACATTAAATATATATTTTTTTTCCTTTATATTATCATTACTGGAAGTCTGAGATTGCAGTAACGTAATATTGAACATTGACAATATGTTTATAAGGATTTTACTGGCATTGTCTATATAGTGCATTATTTATTTGGTCATTCATTTTGATGTAAAAGCACAAATTTTCCGACGTTTTTATTGTGTTTTTGATATAAACTACAAAAAATGGTGTTCGAGTAGACTAGAAAGTTTATTTGAAATTAATTGGCTCCAAGTAATTTTTCATGTTAAAGAAGTGAAGCATAAAGAAGTGGGGTAAGATAACCAAATGAGTATTAACTGAAATGCAAATGAAGTTCATTGATTGTAGTTGGAAGTTGGAGGTTCTGCGCTAGCTGGCAATCTGAAAAGTTTCTCAGTAAGCACTTTTTTCCTTTCATCCATTAAGACAGGAAAAGGAAATCACTTTGACTTGTGTGAAAGATGTCATCCTTTGCTCTCTGCAGGAACTCAAGTCAATAGTCAAAGAGATTTATTTGTGTGTGTGTGTGTGTGTGTGTGTGTGTGAGTGTGTGAGCGTGCGCGTTTTTGTGAAAAGTCAGGACATAGATTTGTATAATGACAAAGGTATGACAGGTATTACAAGGTGAAGATGACTTTTCAGGACATTGACCCATGTCCCCACTTTTCAAAACGCTTATAAATCATACAGAGTGAGGTTTTTTTGGGGAAAGTTGAAATGCACAGTCTCCTGTGAGGGGTAGGTTTAGGTGTAGGGTTGGTGTAGGGCAATAGCACATACAGTTTGTACAGTATAAAAACCATTACGCCTATGGGATGTCCCCACTTTTCACAAAACGAACATATGTGTGTGTGTGTGTGTGTGTGTGAAAAAGAGAGAGAGACATGAAATCACATAAACAGAGTTCTAAGTAATGCAGATCTGACCATTGTTTCTTATACCTCTATACATAATTCCTCACACAATTCATGTTCTTTGCATTGGGTTAGCAATGTAACCTTTGAATGTCTTTCTATTTTTACTCTTTTCTCACATTAAGGCCTGTTTCACACATGTGTGCGTATGCAGCGTTTATTTATTTCTGCATCCATATTAACAGGTTGTGGCATTCACACTGCACACGTAAGCAGCGCCGTGCTACATAGCTGAAGCTTGAGCAGTAGCGTGTTTAGGCACCACGCAACCCACACAATTGCGTGGGGCCCCCGCGGAACCCGATTTCTTCCAATGTGAATCGAGAACCGACATTTTTTTGGACCGGTGCGTAATTAGGTCAATACCGGACTACCGATAAGCTTGTAGACAAACAATACTGTTATCGATACGTGCGTTGTTTTTCCTCTGTACTTCTGTGTTAATGGCGAATTAGAAGCTGTTCGCATAAACCGATCTCAAGCTGTCTGCAGTGAGTGGTTTGGCACGACATGCAGCGGCACAGTCTCAGTCTCTGTCTGGCGCAGGTAAAATAATTATAATGCTGAAGGTGAGGTACAATTCATATTTCTTTATTAAATAACTTATAAAATAATTTGAAAACTTTCTGTGAAACGTAATTTTACAAACAGCATGAGTTCTCCACGAGCTCTCTATCTTTCCATCTCAAAATAGGGATAGCGCGTCTGCACTATAAACAAGCTGCACACTGCATGATTGACACAGGAATTGTCACAGTTTACATGCATCATCACTAAAGTTTATAATTTGCATTTCTTTTTTAAGTTTGGTCAGTATTTAAACTATTCAGCACCCGTGCGCTCTCCAGTGTGCACTCTCAACAATTGCCTCATTGTCAAAACAAAAATACACAGCATGATCAAACTTTTAATTACATATTTTTGAGGAAAAAAAGTCTAAAAATCCTCCCCTCCACCACTCAAAAAAAATAAAAAATAAAAAAATAAATAAATCCTCCCTCCCGCAAGAGTCACCTAAGAGAGGAATTCAGCCCATTTTCAAAAATGAAACTCAGGACCTGAATGAAAAATCCTGATTGGAGTATCACTATAAATAAGTCTACATGTTAAAAAGAAGCCTTTTTTATCATGTAGATAAAAACAGAGATAAAAAAAAGTCCCTCTAAAACATAACATAACAGTCTCTGTTAGGAGAAATCACACCTGCTCCCTGAGAAAGTCAATATTTTAATTTTCTTTAATAAAAAATAGCTAGAGACGCCAGAATTCTCTATTACATTCTATTGTGCTCCTATGCACATGATGTTCAAATATGTTGTATTATGGTATGCTGAGGAAATCTCTCTCTCTCTCTTTGAAGGGCCTTTTTATTTAAAAAATGTGCTTTATGTGCCTTTTTCTGTTTGCTTAGAGGCATTTGCAAACTGCAGTAATAAAATAACTTGAAATTTTCAACATCTTTTTACATCATTTATTTTTGCACCAAATTATAGAGAGTAGTATGGATAACTGTATTGATAAGTATCGGTATCGATAAAATGTAAACGATACCCTACCCCAGAATCGATCGCAAAATCCACCGAAGGGGGGCCCCTCCAGGAACACTTGCTGAGGGCCCCTGAGCTTGAGGTAAAATACTGTAAAACACACACACAAACCCTTTAAATTTCATTTATAGCCAGTCCTGTTGCATATAGATGCATGAATTGTGCCATAAAATACTGCATTTCCCTTCACATTCATTCAGACAACAAAATTTGTTTTGGTGCACCATAAATGCGAGTCTCTTTATAGAACGTTTTATCCAAACGACAACAGACTTGTTTTAAATTTGTTTAAATGTACTAAAATTTCTCTGCATTTCCATGATAATCATGCTAATGTTGAGTAATTGCCGAAATTTTTAAACAATTTCCTGCCATGTTTTGCAGGTTTTTGTGTTATAAAGCTGAATGTGCACATCTAGTTCTTGCCCGGATGACTGTAGTTTAAAGTTCATTTGGCACTTGAGAAGCTATTCAGTGAAATGTGTTCATTTGCTCTTCTGTGTGATTCATCTCTGACTGTCTTCCTGCAACTGAGAAACGATTTACTCTAGTCAAACAGATCCTTCACCTACCCTGTCGATGTTTGACTGTCACTGAGACAGTTGTTCAGTATGTGTTACCATCTAGGAGCAGATATGCATTATTAATGGTGTTAAGCTATAATTATTGTTCATATTTAGTGTTAATGATTTGGTCAAAACCAAAAAAAAAAGTACATTGTGCTAGTAAATTTCACACCGAATTAGACAGAAATGGCAAGTAATTATATTTATTTAAATTTGAAATTATGAAGTAGAGACATGCAAATATTATTTCAGTAATCTTAATACATGTTTTTACAAAAAAAGTCAAAGTTTATATATTCATTTCAGTTTTGCTTAATTTAATACATCAAGTTAAACTAAATTAAAACGAGCTGAGGTAATATATATTAGGGATGGGAAGATTCCCCGATTCGCTCGGTGCATCGGCAAAAAAAAGTTAACGATGCGATGCATCGTTTTAAAAAGTGTACATCAGATACAAGTTGGCATTTGTATCGCGATGCATCGTTTCTAACATATTTGCATCGGTAAAAACTGATTTATTTATGTATAATTACTAGTGGATGCGCTACACTTTTATTGTTTTTTGTGTGTGTGTGTGTGTCTGTGACCATATTTTAGAAGTAGATTGATTTCTCCTCTCGAAACCGTTTCTCGAGTGCGTTCTCTCATCACTGCTGCACGTGAATATGACGAATCACAACAACACTATGGAGACCTGAAGAAAAGCGTGGATTAAAGTCCAAAACCTGACTTGAAATAACCTAACAAATCGATCGGGGCTAAAGCGGTTATAAACGACAATGTAAGTTCACACAATCGAACTAATTTGTGCACGTTTATTCTTAAGCAGCCCTTAATGTCGATCGTGGATCAAACCGATCCACCACGGTAAACAGCGAATATATTTGTGCTGTTTAATGCATTTGAGACGTTTTGTTTTCCTCAGTGCATAAATGACATGTCACAAGTATATTTTTCATCTGTAAATGTTAGAAAGTCATGTAAATATATCCATTTTGCTGTCAGGAGTGGGCTTACATGAGCTGCTGCGCGCATGCGCTCTAAACACACGGAGCGTAATAATTTGAGTCAAATATGCATTTTATGATAGCAGTAACTGTAAAGTAAAGGGCCTATTGTAATGGGTAAATAAAATGTGATACAGTCCTAATTACTAAGCTCAGATGAGTTAATGTGTGTTTCTTATAGCAGTTAAAATGTAGTTTAACTTTTAGTTTAGTGATTTTTAATGCTTTAAAGAGCAATGTTAGGTTGTAATGTGCTAATGCTATCTGTTCTTCTAACTATAAAATGTACAGTTATAAAACCAGAGAGAAAGGCTGCTTGGCTATGATAGTATGTGAGAGTAGGGGTGGGCGTATCGATCCTTATATCGATAGTATCGATACCAGTGTTGGTATTGGTATCGGGTCGATACTAGCCTGATAAGATCGATATTTTAGGTAATTTTTTTCTCCTATACACTTAATACATTGCTTAATATATTCAACAAAGTGTAGACATGTCTGTGGGTGTACATTCCGCTCTTTTCACATCTCGTATGCAAACATCGCTGCTCCTGCCCCGATACACTGTTTTGTTGTCATGCCATCATGTGACCCAGCGGCTCAAGCGCAAGCGGATACAGCGCGAGATGGAACGGTAGAACGCCGAGCTACAAAAGAAATGAAAAGGGGAGGAAGGAAATCCTTCACATAGTGATATTGTATATAACTGTATACCGAATGTTTCCTTTTTATGTAGTTTCACTGTAAGGCGATACTGAGTTTGGCCTTTTAATATTATTTCTTAATGCATTTAGCCACTTTAAATGTTTTCATTATAACGGTTTTCTATGGGAGTAAAATGCTTAACATGTAATTTAGCATGTTTGCATATATATTCTGGGCACAGCTGCTTGCTACGTATTATATTTTATTAACAAACTGTATACCAAATTTAGTCTTTATTTATTTATTTGGTCTTTAACACTGTACCCATTGCACCATATTAAATGTTTTTATAGTGCAATGAGATAAAATGAAATTCTGTTCTGGGTTCATCTGCTTACCTGTACATACATAGTAGGCCTATACATTTTATAAACTATACCAAATTGGGCCTTTTCATATCACAGTTTTTATTGCAATAATAACAAACTTTGAGAGTTTCTTTCATATTCTGGGCACATGCTAACTTGTAGGCCTATATCTAGTTTGCAACATTAATAAGGTGTATACTGAGTTTTGTCTTTTAATATTACGTTCTTAAATTATTAAGCCACGTTAATTATTTTTATAACTCTTTTCTATGGGAGGAAAACACTTAACACGAAACTGCGCATTGCTTTCATGTTCTGGGCTCCTCTGCCTGCAAAGTCCTTTTAGAAAGACAAATAATATCCACGTAGCTTTAAGGTGAATATAATATTAGTCACATCAATATTAGTATTGTTAATTTTTTTTAATTGTTGTTGGTCATTTAAATGTATGTTTTCTTTTTTAAAATGACAAGTATCGGTATCGGTATCGGTATCGACGATACTGGCCCTGTATTTACTCGGTATCGGATCGATACCAAAATTTGCAGTATCGCACACCCCTATGTGAGATAGTCAGTGGTAATATCATTGCTTTCCTATTGGTCAGTGTTAGAGGAGCTCAGCTTAGCCTAACAGTTTGCCTGCCCTGAACCAGGTTAGCTTTCCAGCATAAGTTGCCACAGTGACTAAGGTTGATCTTTGTTAAATTTGCTTTATGGAACCAAATCATTTGACAGTGAGTCAGACTAACTGAAATAAGCCTGGCCTATTTGGTAAACTTGTTTTATGAAACAGGCCTCGAGGCGCTAGAAGTCAGAAGACACAAGTTGATTTATGATTTGCTGTCTGTCTAAACCAAAGAAATAAAAGCGATCATATTTTTTCCATTGCATCAAATCGAAATCGAATCGCACTGCATCATAATAGGGGTGAATCGCATCGCTAGCTGCTTCATATGTATCTTCAATGTATCGGATCGCTGGCTGTGCATCGAGATGCGTATCGCATCGGCCTCAGTTATGGAGATGCACATCCCTAATATATATATATATATATATGAAGAGTTCATTTGCAAAGACAGATAACTCCATTTTTAACAGATCTCAGAAATCATGTTTTTTTTCATTGTGCATTCCAATTAATCTCAATCCAACTGCAGTTGGGTTATTTTGACTAGGTTAAAAAATTACTTTAAAAACAGCTAACTAACACAATAAAACACAATAAAAACATAACATAATAAAAAACATGATTTTTGAACATTTTAAAAAATGGAGTTATCTGTTTTTGCAAATAAACTCTTTATATATATATATATATATATATATAAGGTTACTAGAAAATCATAAAAAGCATACTATTGTTGAAATTTTAGGGGTTTATTGTAAATCCAGGGTGGATCTTGTAAAGATCCAAATGTCGAAAGTCAAAACATTTTGCCTACCCCTCTGTTACTTTTAGCAGGTTTTGTGTCTCTGATTTCCTTCAGAACGCTCACCTGCAACGCATGCGGATGCAAAGCACGTGCAGAATGAATCGTGAAATTGAATCTCTGTGCTCGATCGACTTGAGCGGAACATGAGAACTGGAGAAAGTGTTTGGGAATTACACTGAGTCACAGCTGAATGTGGGCCGGAGCTCTAGTGAGCATGTGTGTTTGAATTGCCCCAGAGAAACGAGCCTCCCTCCCCTGTAATTACACTCGTGATGGTGAGATGCCGCGTGTGTGGGTCGAACTTTAATAGTGAGGGTGTTGTTGGCAGAACCCAGCTGAGACATGCAATACACGCTGAATATTTCATAGCATATTTTCCTCCTGCTTGCTGCTCGGAGGATGAAACCTCAGAAACACACGTCAGCAGAAATGCTGTAAATAGCCTTTCCTTTTAGCAGGAGAACGAATACAGGGATTGTTTTCGTATTTTTCATTTAATTAGGATAATTTCCCAGGTGTAAACTTATAGAAAGGACTATTAGCCAATAAGATCTCTTTAACATCTCAGTATTTGCTGGTACTGCATTGAGATTAAATGGAGAGCTGAAGTCTCCTGCTTCTTAGATGTTTCTCCTGAGAACATTCACCCCAGTGTCACATGTCTCGTTTAGAATTTCAGAAGAGACTGAACTGTAGATGTAATTTTATAGCATTATATTCTTACTGTATGCCAACTCATACAGTTACTGTGTTAAATTTACTCACCCTCAGTCCACATGGGAACAGATTTGGAGAAATGTAGCATTGCATCACTTGCCCACCAATGGATCCTCTGCAGCGAATGGGTGCCGTCAGAATGAGAGCTGATAAAGTCCTCGATCCATAAAATTGCTTTCTCCAGTGAAAAGGTAATCTGGTCTGAATCAGGAACGAGATATGCACAGTTCACACACTGTTTACGAGTGAAAACAGCTCTAAACAAATATGTGGGTGGATTTTGACAACAGGGGATGGATTTTTTCACTGGAGGAAGCGTTCTTATGGATTATGGACTCATATTTTGATGAGAGGATCCACTGGTGAGAAAGTGATTTAATGCTACATTTCTCTAAATTTGATGAAGAAACAAACTCATCTACATCTTGGATGGCCTGAGGATGAGTGAACATAATGCTGTGATACAAAAAATATTATTTTTGCTAAGCAAAATATATCCGTTTTGTTTGATTTTGGGGTGAAATGTAACAAGGAAATATTCTTTGATCCAAAATGAGCTAATTTAAGTAAATTAGATTCTGTAGCGTGTTGTTTGTACTTTGTTGGCTCGCATGCATATCTGATGTAAAAGAGGAGGAGAACGCTGCAACTGTAGCTTCATGGATGTGCGTCATCATCAGGCAGCAGTAATGTGTTTCTATTGGCTGTTTGTTTGATATTGGGGATAGATGAGGACATTTTTTGCTAATGGAACATATGAGCACTAGAGTTTGCATATGTGTGTGTGAGTGTTCAATGGTGGGGAGATGTTGTTGGTAGAAGCTAGAAAGTTCTGGGAGGAAAATATATGTCCTCATTCTCACTATCAGATCAAAACATCCTCGGAGAGCAGTCAGCCAAATGAATGATTTCCATCAAATACTTGCCTTTCCTTTATCTCCAGCCTCCTAATGTAAGACATTCACTTAGGCGCACAGGGGACGGAGGCTTGATTAATGTTTCTTATCATCCCTGTTGAGTTTAGGGAGATAAGTTATTCTAAACAGCACCAACTGCTGCAAGATCCGCTGTAAATAATGGATATACTGCAATATTTTCAATTAATTTTAAACGATTTCATGCCTACTTGAGCTAAATAGCTCTGAAATACCTCTCCTAGGTATTGCTCAATGTTTGCCTAGTTTTTAAAGTCAAAATGTACAGTTTACTTTTATTGAATAATTCATCAATGCATGTTAACATAGAACATTTAAATATTCTTTTATATTGGAAAACATGACATTATGTAAACAAACTGTGAATGCTGTTAATAATAATAATAATTATAATAATACATTTTATTTGTATAGCGCCTTTCCAATGCTCAAGGTCACTTTACAGTGAAGATACAATTAGAAAAGAAGAACATCAGTATAATAAACAAACATGACAAACATAAGCACAAGTGAAAAAACTAAATAAAACACAACACAAAATAAGAATGGTAACATTCAGAAAACAAAAAGATGTAGGACATAACTTATATTGATAATGATAACATTCAGAGAACAGGTGAGTTTCAAGAAGTGATTTAAATTCAAAAATGTTATTGACACAGTGAAGCGATGGAGGGAGAGAGTTCCAAAGTTTGGGTGCAGCAACACTGAATGATCTACTCCCCATTGAAGCAAGGCGATACCAAGGGATACTGAGAAAACCAGGTTGTGCAACGATTTAAAAGGGAGCAGGAGAATTTTGTATTTAATACGATATACAACTGGAAGCCAATGGAGATTGAACAAAATTGGAGTGATGTGGGCAGAACGCTTGGTGTGAGTGAGTAGTCTAGCAGCAGAATTTTGAATATACTGTAACCTGGAAATGGAACTGGCAAGTAAACCACTGAAAAGGGCATTGCAATAATCATGGCGGGATATAATGGTTTCAGCATCTTTAAAACTACTAAAATGGCAAAGCTTGGCAATGCAACGTAATTGAAAGCATTCAGATTTGGTGACAGAGTTAATATGGGCTTGAAAGGAGAGAGATGAATCGGAAATAATTTTTAACAGTACAAGATGATCTAATAGGAGTACCAGCTATCTCAGAAGAAAAGTCAATAGGAATGTTTCTAGTGAGTGACGGGGTTCCAACAACAATGATCTCGATTTTATCCATGTTTAGTTTAAAAAAATTAGAAGTTAGCCAGTCTTTTATTTCATGTACACAAGTAGAGATTTTCTCAATTTGAGTGGATAGAGTGGGCCTACAAATAGAGTAAGTTTGAATGTCATCAGCATATAAGTGGTAATTAAAGAGTTACTTATCCCAAAAATGAAAATTAGTCCATGTTTTGCTCACCCTCAAGGCATCAGGTGTATATGACTTTCTTCTTTCAGACGAAACCAAATCGGAGTTATATTAAAAATTTGTCCTCGCTCTTTCTAGCTTTATAATGGCATGGGAAGGTGTTTTTTGTTCAACAGTCCAAAAGTAGTCAAATAAAGTGCATCCATCCATATTAAAACGCACATCACACGGCTCTGCGGGGTGAATAAAGGCCTCTTGTAGCAAATCGATGCGTTTTGTAAGAAAAATATCCATATTTAAAACAATATAAACAGTTTTGCGTAACTTCCGCTAACTGTCGTATATGCGTTCACGAGAGACTGCTTTTCCAGCGGATGACGTAGTGCGCGTGTGAGTCTCGCAAAAACCTACATTTGTTTACAGGAGCAAAAGAAGCAAAGTTTCCTTACTTTACCAAAGGAAAACCAGTATCCTCTTAATATTGAAATCCTCAGACATTTTTCTTTACAAATCCTCGTTTTGTCCTTCTAATGCGTGACCAGCGTTTTGTTTTGTTCTCTCTCCTTCACATTTGTGCGTTTGTGACTAATCATTAGCACTTACACTACGCATATGTCCTACGTCATCCATCGGAACAGCTTTCGCCTACGACAGAAGTGAGAAAAAGGTGTTTATATCGTTTTAAATATGGATATTTGTCTTACAAAAACGCATCAATTCGCTACAGGAGGCCTTTATTCACCCCCCAGAGCCGTGTGATGCGCATTTTAATGACGGTTTATTTGACTACTTTTGGACTGTTGAACAAAATCACCCGCCCATGCCATTATAAAGCTTGAAAGAGCCAGGACAATTTTTCATATAACTCCGATTGTTTTCATCTGAAAGAAGAAAATCATATACACCTAGGATGCCTTGAGGGTGAGTAAAACATGGACTAATTTTCATTTTTGGGTGAACTAACCCTTAAAAGTCATGTCGGTACAAGATTTGGCACAGAGGTAGTATGTAAATAATGAATAGGCCTAATAGTGGTCCAAGAACAGATCCCTGGGGGACACCTTGCTTCAAATGGACAGTAGGGGATTTAAAATCCTGCACTGATATGTGGAACAGCACCCGAAATACCCAGGTCAGAGAGGTGGGAAATGAGTAAAACATGAGAAACAATATCAAAAGTAGAACTAAGGTCAACAAAAGTATAGAGCGAGAACCAGAGTGACCAGAGAGTAGTAGATCATTTAGTACTTTTACAAGTGCAGTTTCTGTGCTATGCAATGGACGAAAGACAGATTGAAAGGGATCAAATAGATTATTTTCAACTAGAAAAGACTGAAGCTGGGAGGCAACAGAACTTTCCAATAATTTAACAATGAATGGTAAATTTTAAATTGGACGATAATTAGATAAAACTGAGGGATCGAGGTTTTATGTTGACTAACTTAAGAAATTTTCTGATCTGATTTTCTGATCTGGACTGATTGATTGATGCAATAAGCACCAGAAAGGTGTATATTTTAGTTTCACAATGGTTAAGTATTTAGGCATGGCATAGTGAAGTGTAAGGCATATGTTATAGAAACTGTGGTGGACAATCCATAAAACATTTCTGATATGCATTTTTTTCCGACTTTTCGCAATCAATGAGCTGCCATGGACTAGGGCTATACACTTTATATTGAAATTAAATCAGTGTCGCTATTCAAGTCATTTGGTCACATTTAAGTCAAATTCCTGTTTTTTTTATTTTTTTATCTTCCATTATATGTCACAGAAAAAGCAAAAATCACAATGTCACAATTTTGTGTAGCCTTTTTTTTTTATGAAGTTTGGAATTGCACACTACACACTATTTACACTACATTTAGAATAATCAAAAGCAAAACAAAAATCTCTAGTGCTTGTTTTGTCTGATATGTTCTTGTTATCCAACAGCAAGTGCGCAACTTTCACATTTTTACCTCAGCTACATAAGAAGGCTTATATTTAAATGCCAAAACAAAGGCACACTTTGCGAACTCTTTTGAGATGAAAAGCTGCACAAAACCCAACATGATCCCTGAACACAAGCACAAGGACACAAGAAACTTAACTAAAATCTAAATAATAATAGAGCACAAGAGAGATAGTGATAGGACTGTAGGTCGACACTGAAGACTCCAGCACGATCTGAATGATCCGGAAAGCCTTAACTTTATCCCGGTTCACTACATCTCTCTGCTTGACATTGTCACCAGGTCGAGGATGCTTTGAAGCCTTCAGGACCATCAAGCAAATAAACATGTTGAAATGTTTGCCACCACATGTTCACACTTAGGTGTTTGAAGGTAAATGAAATCAATGAGAGGGTAGAAGGAAAGGTTTGTTGGGACAGAGTGAACATTAAAGATACATTAAGACATCTTTAAATTGATATGTTACCTCACAAGGGAACCGTGCTGGTTGAATGTGGGACTGGGTGTTGTTTGTTTCAGATCTGCTTTATAGCTTTGATTTGATGAATTGTTTGATCATTTATGGCTAAGTTTTGCATTAATGTCTGTAAAACATCATCCCATCCTACACTAGGAAATACTACACTAGGAATGCAAATGAAATATCACTCTGAAAAAAAATAGCTAAATAAGAAATGTAGAAACTGTAGAGAAATGTATGTTGTGATGAAAATATGAATAGTGTGCAAAACTTGCTGCAGTGTTGCCAGAGTGTTGCTAGAATGTGATTGTCATAAACTGTTGACTTTGACAGAGCATAGTGTTCTTTTCATTTTCTCTCTTCTTCAGCCCTTTGCATTTCCCGCATTAGTTAGCTCCCTGTCACCTGACAGCGGAAAGCAGTGACTGAGTGATTGACAGCTAATATTAACCAATCTAAAATCCCCATTAAATTTAAGAATGTAAAGATGAAGTTTTGTAACGCTTGACAGAACGGCAGACCGGTCACCGTATCAGCACACAGAAGGCACATAGCTGTGAACTTTTTAGAGAAATGAAAACAGGTCGCACTACAACAATTATATGCACTCGAACAAATGCTCCTAAATATATTTTTTGGTCGCAATTTCAAGCCTTGTTTTAGGAATAGGATATATTTTTAGGAAAGCTGTCATTAAGAACACACCACCATATGCAAACCTTAGCAAAAAATAAATAGATATAAATTATTTAACCAGAACACAGTGCCACTGTGGGATCTTCATTTGCAATAATCAGTCCCTGCAACATTCAACGTTATTGAACCACTTTTTGTGCAGTACGAGTAAAGGGGGAAAAATTTAATTGCTTGCAGGATTCTTTAGTTAAATGTATAATATGTATTTTATAAAAAGACCATATATATTTAGACCCTGCTTTAAAGGTTCACAGTTTTTTACAATTGTAACATACAATGTCATAACATTTTGATCTGAACAAAAAAATACATTCGCTTAATATCCATGAAAAATAAAGTGCTTGCAGGATTCCTAAAGAAAACAAAACAGTTGTAAAACAATAAAATAAATACAAATGTTGAACATTCTAAGAACTTTTCAACTTGGATTTCACAGGTTTTTCAGTTTGTATTTATGTTCCACATGGAATTGCCAAGACTGCAACATGAGCACCTCCCCAACTGCACAAAACGCCCCCAACACGAGAGATAGCTGCAGCCGAATCTCTTCACATGGGACGCGGCAAGCGGCGGAACCAAGGTGGCGCCCGCGCCACGGTCCCGGAGAGGATGTTACCACAAAAGCCTGAATGATGCCACACTTCAGCTTTGCACACTGAAATGGGAACTGGAACAATTCTTTTATCCTCCATTACTGGCAGCGCGAGTAAATCACTCACATATGCGACTAAATCTTCACTAAATGATGTCTAATATTAGCCAATGGCTAATACATTCTCAGATTTTACTGGCCAGTGTGTGAGTTGGAGGCTAAGTATGAGTTTAGCACAGATACAGTATATTTTCACTCTGACCGAGTGCTGCAGTTTTTCAGCTTTTAAGAACTGCCGGGTTTTCCGGTAATGGGCAGAACTAATGCGCAAACGACAATCTCATTGACTGGTGCTCATTATCGTCCCTGTTTTGATTTCAGCGAATCAGTTCGAGCAAACGCACACAACCTGATTAATATTCATGAATCCAGCAGCTTGTTAATCCTTAGTGCATGTTATACTGTTCTTATTAGTAGAATTCGTATTATATTATTATTATTATTATTATTATTATCATCATCATCTTATCAGTATTATTGTTAGTTTTTTCCCTTTTTTATACAAAAACACTGAATGACCAAAAAAGCACCAGTCCTAAATTCTATTAAAATGTCTATCCATTCATACATGTTTACCAAATTTTAATTCTAATTACTAAAGGTCTATCATTAAATAGTACTTGATTATCATAATATCATATTGTAATGCTCGACTGACTGATGTTAAGAGTGTACTTTCAGATATTTAAAAAGCTGTGCCAATTTTTACAAACATATACAGTATTATACTAATATATGAAAGTGAAAAAGTGACGTGACATGTGACTAAGTATGGTGACCCATACTCGGAATTTGTGCTCTGCATTTAACCCATCCACACAGCAGTGAACACACACACACACACACCGTGAAGACACACCCGGAGCAGTGGGCAGCCATTTATGCTGCATTTCTGTTTTTGAAAATCGATACAGTATCGCCAAACAAAATATCGCAATACTCACGTGTATCGATATTTTCTTACACCCCTATCTAACACTGCTATAAGGATGTGTATATTAACAATACTCTACAGTAAACTAACAATAATTGTAAAGCCTTTTTAAATCTTGTATTTTATTACTACAAGAACCTATATGTGCCTCAGGTTCCTTGTTCAATGCAAGTCTGTGGGGTTTTATGCAGTTGTGAATTTGAAGCCACACCTAACGCTGTTTATCTTTCATAGTGAATTCATGGGAGTTCATCCTGCTAATGTGTTATTTCTGTCAAATGAGCAACTAAAGAGTTTTACTATGTGGATAAAAATTAGGAATATTTGTTTGTAATATTTAAAATGTCTGTATTCATATCAACATTTGCTTCTTTGTTTTGTGATTCCAAACATCACAAATCACAAAAATATATTTTAAAATATTATTTTAATTTTATTTCATAGAACAAACTATGATATATAACTGTGAACAGCAATTACAGAGCCAAGAATATACATTTGTTGTGAATTTTTGGCAAATATGTATGTTTTTGTTTCATCTAATTGCTCGGGTAGCTTACCCTCATAACATAATGCTAAAGACCTTTAAGACGTTTAATTTCAGTATTAATTTTTAGTGTTCTTGAATTGCAGCCTGACTAGTAGGAGGTACTGTGAAAAATAACCAGTATGACCAGTATGATGAACTCGGCATGACCAATGAAATCATAAGAGAAAGAATAATGTTTCTAGGCCAAAGTTCACGCATGCATCTGTGAATTTTGTGGATTTGTGGCGCTGTAGAGATTGAGTAGAAAATCCCAAAGTTGGTCTGGAAATTTTTAAGACCCTTCCCAATCAATGAGCAGCTCTAGACAAGGGTTATATGATATATTGAAATAAAATCAGTACTGTGATATGGCTTTGTGTGTTTGTCAAATCCAAGAAAAAATACATTTCTCAGTGTCAGTTTTTTACAATATTGTGCAGCCCTACTGTTGACTTTTATGTATAGACATTTAAGTATCTAGTGTTTGTTTTGAAACATGTTATGGAACAGGAAATCTAAAAGTTAACTCAGCTACACATTTTTAAATCACTAAAACAAAGACACACTTTGCTAACTCTTTTGAGGTAGAGGAAAGGCTGCACGAACCCTAACATGACCCCTGTACACATGCAAAAAGACCACCACACGAGAAACCTCTTAAAATCTAAAATATAATAGAGCACGAGAGAGATAGTGACAGGGGCATACGTCAACACCAAAGACACCAGCACGATCTGAATGATCCAGAAAGCCTTGACTTTATCCCGGTTCATGCCATCTCTCTTCTTGGCATCGTCACCTGGTCCAGGACGCCTCAGAGCCTTCAGGACCATCAGGCAGCAAAACACTTCCATGATTAGAAAAGCAAAGTACTGTGGCATAAGTAATTCGTATATGTCAATGAGTCCCAACCTAACTACTATGCTTGAGCTAATGATCAGAATCCATCCAATGACGGCTATGGTGATCCTGTATTTTATGGGTTTGAGCTTCAGGAAGGTCACAGGATGAAGAACCCCTAAGTATCGCTCCACACAGATGCAGGTTTGAAACAGAGGACGACCGACCAACAGAATCATTCCAAAAGCAATTATTGCAAATTTACAGTTAGGACAATTAAAGAAATACTGTTTGATTACAAAGGGGAAGGAGAAGTTATAGATGACCTCAACAAGTGAAGTGTTGAAAATGAAGACTTCGAGGGATTGTCCTCGGATCATTTCTTTCATGCTCAGCCACAGGATGTAACAGTTTGCTGGGAAACCAAGAATCAGGTTGGTGCTGAAAGAGAAGGCGACAAAATCATATGGTAAATTGTGGCATTCGCTGGAGTTCCTTGCGAAAATGGATGGCCGGCATGTTGAAATGTTGGTCCACTCTGACATGATCGCACCTAGATGTTTGGGAGTTGAATGAAAATCAGTTAATTGAAAGAACATGGGAAAAAGTTCATTAGGACAGCATGAAGGGTTATCATTACCTAAAACAACAAACAAACAATTTTGTTACTTAAAATAGCATTTAACTGAAATAAGTTTAAAACATAACAGCTTGAACATAATTTGTAAGAGTATTTATTTTCTAATCTTCGTTTAGACAAAGCAGCAAATGACAAAACATAACATAACAAAATGATTAAAATTTGAACAAATTAAAATGTAAACTGAAAACACAAAAAACTAAACTAATTCTAGATATTCATAAAAACTATAGTATTATGGTAATGGTACAAAAAAAAAAAAAAAACATTTAAACATTTAAAATGAATATGCTACCTCGTAAGGAGAACCGTGCTGGATGAGCGTGGGACTGAATGTAGTTTGCTTCAGATGTTGCAGATCTGCTTTATAGATTTGATTTGGTTATTCACGGGCATGCAAATGAAATATCACTGTGACAAATAACCTAAATGAGGAATCTAGCAAATGGTGTGTTGTGATGAAAATGTAAAAGTTGTTTCATGCAAAACTTGCTGCTACATTGCTTGTGTGCCAGTGCTGCTAGAGTTTTTAGTGATTGTCATATAGTATATTAAAATTGATTAAGCATACTACTCTTAGCCTACATCCTATCATGTTATTTTGAATTCAGCCATAACATCAGTATTATGTAATATTTACATATTGAGTTGGAAAAAAACTGTATAACTATGCATTTACATTTATTTTTCACAAAACGTACAAAAAACAGAGTCGACAAAGCGATGGTCTGACTTCGTTATGTAACAATTCAGAAATGCCCTGTTCTGTCATGAAACTCTAGATGAGGCAGGCTGATATGTCATTAACGCAAATTGATGATATTCACAACTACTTAGCACAATCTGATTGGCTCATGTTCTTAATCAACAGTAGAGCCACATTAGGTTTCAGTACTGTGTAGGTCCAGGCGTGTTCACAATTTGCGATATAAGAAAAGCGTAGAAGGGGGTCTCTCTTGTTGTGCTGCGTGGGGGTCATCTTCTGTTGCAACAATATTGTCTCTTTGGAGGCTTTCAGAGAATGCTTGGATGACTGCACTAAACACTCGGCAGGTGGCAGGGCACCATTTGTGGCAGGGCAGAATGGAGCAGTGAGGCAAACTCATCTGATGTAAATTGTGGGCCGTTGTCGCTTACCAGAGTTTCAGGAATGCCGTAATGACTGAATAAGCCTCTCATCAGTACTTGAATGGTCTTAGATGATGTTGTGGAATCCATCACATGGACCTCTGACCATTTTGAGTGTGCATCGACTATGACCAACAACATGTGCCCTTCAAATGGACCAGCAAAGTTTCTCTTCAATTTGTGAGTCAATACTGGGCCACAAGATATAGCTGCATGCTAGGGCTTTCATTTTCATTACACATAGATGTCCTGCATGCAGAACCTAAAAAACCAAAGAACAATGATTCTATTTCCCCAACACATTCAGTGGCAAATGAGATAAGATCAGCATTGCCATGGTCATTGGCATTTTTCTACTTGATTGTGTAATTGTGAGCTGCCAGTAAAAGTGGCCACCTCTGAAGTCTAGCAGCAGCTGTAGATGGAGTGGCTTTTTTAGGGGTGATGGTGATAGTAAGTGGACGGTGGTCTGTTAATATGTAAAGTGACATCCGTAAAGGTTCATCATTTTGTTTAGCCATGCTCAGAGTTGGAGACACAAAGGCTATGGGTCTCTCTTGTCCGTCAGGCGTCACATGGGAATCACATGCTACCCCATAGGGTGAAGCGTCACAAGTCAAACAAACAGTAAGTCTTTGATCATAATGAATGAGCACACTTGGGGTTACCAGTTGGGCTTTGGCCAATTCCATTTTACTTCCTAAAGCAACATTGAATTTAATGGATGAAGAATTGTTGCCAGGTTCTAAACGAATGTTGCATAATAATTTACCAATCCCAAAAAAGGCTGTAGCTGGCTAATATTAACTGGAGTTGGTGCCTCTGCAATAGCATGCAACTCGTGACTTGTGGAGCCCTGTAGTGTCAATCATATGCCCCAAATACTCCAGAGAACTCTTGAAGAACTCGAAGACCAAACTTCTCCAGCCGATTCAGTACTGCCTCCAGGTTTGTTAGGTGATGAGCATTATCTTTTCCTGTGCCCAGGATGTCTTCCAAGAAACAATGGACATACGGTAGCCCCTGAAGTACTTGCTTCATCACTCTTTGGAATATGGATGGTGCCAATGTTATTCCGAAGGGTAATCTATTGTATGAAAACGTGAATAGTGATCATGAGGTATTTCTGGGAGTTCTTATTAACAGGCACCTGTATGTATGCAAGTGAGAGATCTAGCTTGCTAAATTGCTGTCCTCTAGCCAGTAAAGCAAATAAATCCTCAGTCCAGGTTAACGGATAATGTTTCATACAAAGTGCCGGATTTACAGTTATTATGAAATCTCCGCAAATTCTCACGTTGCCACCTTTCTTGACTACTGGCACAATAGGGGTTTCCCATTCACTGAACCGAGCAGGTAAAATGATTCCTTGTTTCAACAGGCGACCTAACTCTGCTTCAGCTTTAGGTCTAATTGCATATGGCACAACCCATGCTTGGAAGAGCTTTGGCTTTTGTCCTGGTTTCAGTCAAGTCAAGTCAAGTCATCTTTATTTATATAGCGCTTTTAACAATACAGATTGTGTCAAAGCACTTAACAGTATCAAATTGGAGGATAGAGTGTCAGTAATGTATAATGATAAGATTAAACACTCAATTTTCTAAATTTTCAGTTAAAGGCATTTCATTATTGAATTCAGAGATGTCATTGTCTAGCTCAGTTTAGTTTAAATAGTATCTGTGCAACCAAATCGACGATAATCACTAGAAATTAAGTGTCCCCAACTGAGCAAGCCAGAGGCGACAGCGGCAAGGAACCAAAACTCCCTCTGTGACAGAATGGAGAAAAAAACCTTGAGAGAAACCAGGCTCAGTCGGGGGTCAGTTCTCCTCTGACCAGACGAAACCCGCAGTTCAATTCCAACCGCAGCCATGTCAGATTGTGTAAAGGGCTTATCTGATTCCCGTGGTCTTGTCCTGATGGAGCATTTTAATTTAGAATTTAATATATTTGTTATATTTGTTTTATTCATTATTTAAAGTTTTTCATTTACATGATTTATTCATTTGCTATAACTGTAACGTGTAGTTTAATGCATTTATTGTTTCTCTGTGTATTTTTAAGATGTATATTTGTTTATTTATTATAATTTAAATTTATGTCTCAGGGGCTCTCTACTGACGATCAGGGCTGCAGACATCATCTCTTGGTGCTGATCCACCATCTGATCGGATACGGACTGAGAAACAGAATAGGAAAGAAACAGACAAATATTAGCATAGAAGCCATTCTCCCTACGATGTAACGAGTACATTGTGTGTTATGGGAAGTGTTCCTGGGTTCCAGTTAATCTAATTAATGCAGCCTAACAATCCTTTAACGGATTTTAATAATAGAAGCGTATTAGGGTGTTATGTGTACACCAGGTTAAAGAGATGTGTCTTTAATCTAGATTTAAACTGATAGAGTGTGTCTGCCTCCCGAACAGTGTTAGGTAGATTGTTCCAGAGTTTAAATAGGAAAAGGATCTGCTGCCCGCAGTCGATTTAGATATTCTAGGTATTATCAAACGGCCAGAGTTTTGAGAATGCAGCAGACGTGGAGGACTATAATGTGATAAGAGCTCACTCAAGTACTGCGGAGCTAAGCCATTCAGGGCTTTATAAGTAATTAACAAGATTTTAAAATCTATCCGATGTTTGATAGGGAGCCAGTGCAGTGTTGACAGAACCGGGCTAATGTGGTCATACTTCCTGGTTCTAGTAAGGACTCTAGCTGCTGCATTTTGGACTAACTGTAGTTTGTTGATCAAGCGTGCAGAACAACCACCCAATAAAGCATTACAATAGTCTAACCTTGAGGTCATAAACGCATAAATTAGTATTTCTGCATTCGACATTGAGAGCATAGGTCGCAATTTAGATATGTTTTTGAGATGGAAAAACGCAGTTTTACAGATGCTAGAAAAATGGCTTTCAAATGAAAGATTGCTATCAAACAGCACACCTAGGTTCTAGGTTATTACATGTGGGGTTTTTAGGTCCGATAATTAACACCTCTGTTTTTTCAGAATTTAGCAGTAAGAAATTACTCATCATTCAGTTTTTTATATCGACTATGCATTCCGACAGTACTATTTCAAGGTTTCAGGTTCAAGGTTGCTTCAAATCCACTGAATGTTCCTAAGTAATCACTGAACACTTTTGCATACTTTTTTAGGAGGAAGTTCAGAGTCTCTTCATTTGTTTTGTCAACTGCTCTCAGAGTTTTGATTTCAGTTAAAGGGATAGTTCACCCAAAAAGAAAATTATGTTATTAATTACTCACCCTCATGTCATCTTCAGAAAAAAGATATGTTCAGTTGAAGTCAGCTCAGCGTGATTCTGTTTGAGTATCTGACAAACTGTTCTATTTAGTTGTATTGGAAACATGCTTGTTCTTAAAGCTGTAGTTGTATTAGGATATTGATATTTATCATGATATTCGTTTACCATTAATGGGGAAGGAAATGCTTTCCACATGTTTGTTAGGCCTTGAAATTAAGGTAAACATAATTCAAAATTAAATTCCACAGAGGAGCTACATTTTAATTTAGGGCCCCATCAAATGCATTTTATTTTCCCCTAAATTGTGTGTTTTCCATTTGATTTATTATGGATTCTGTGTTTTATGATTCAGTGCAAATTTATCATAAAAAAGGTGTCTAGTGAAATGAATGAATAAAATGAATGAATAAAAATTGAATCAATCTTTTAAAATGTATTCAAATGAAAATCAATTTACAACAAAACATTGCATTTTCATTTTATCAGATAATATGCTGCACAACAAAACTGTATAAATGAATGATAATAAAAAATAACTTGGTTGTATGGTATTCCTTAAAAACAATAATATTATTATTATTAATTTGAGAATTGCATTTTAGTATACAGTAGTAATATATTCGGTCATAATTTCAAGTTAAACCGAACCTTTATTTTGACAGCTTGTCGTGAAGGTCTTTCGGTTCGGTAATTTTTCTCAAATGAAACTGCATAAAGCTGGTGAAGTGATTCTCAGAGCAGCTCTGGAGGTGAAGTTCATGTGTTCTTGTCCTCATATATTGAGACACAGATGCTGAAAACACCACGAGTTTGTGTATCAGACGAAACCACTCCACGGATTCACACAGAGACACACAGAACATGCAGACTTAGTATTAGCGACATGCACTGGCTGCTGTAACATCTATTTCTGTTGTGTGATAGGATGTTAGATTAATCCATATTGAGTAAAAATGTCAAGAGCTTATTGTCATTATTAACGTAAATTTGATCATAATCTCGAGATGATATCATTTATCGCCCGGCGCTATTTCAGGCTATTTATAGAACGTGCCTGGTGGGTGACTCAGAGACTCCATGAGGGCTACCAGGTGCCTGTGGGCACCAGGTTGGTTACCCCTGTGTTAGGTAATTTTAAGGTCTTGTTAGGTCAGGTTAAGTATGTGGTTTTGGCAACATACTTGTATTTTTGGCTATTGCTACAAATATACCCCAACGACTTAAGACTGGTTTTGTGGTCCAGGGTCACATATTTCTTAATAGCTAAATCCCACAGCTTCACTGCTAGTAGAGAGTCGCTGAATTAATTCACCCATGCAATCGCTCTGACTAATGCATTCATATGCATTCATTTAGAACGAGCAGAAATCTGTGAACAATATAACGACCCAAAGACAAAAGAACTGATAAAAATGAGCTGTTATAGGAGCAATAGTCATGTGGGCAGCACTGTGTCATATGCCATAGCTGTGCACAAGGTGTTTGAGTCACAGCTCCAGACCTATTTGTTCATTGATGACGTCATCAGCGACTAGTCGACTTCGACTCGACTTTCATCACATAAAAGTCGACTTTAAACAAACAGACGCGGAAACCGACACGCGCTATAGTCTGTATCAATTCACATCAAAGCACGAAATAAACTACGTGCATGCAATGTCGTGGTCAGTTAAGGCATGAAGTTACCTAAAAGGGCGATTAAAGCTGCCTTAAAACTGTGCATGCATGTAATATGTTATATATGAATTACATTAAGAACATGTCTCTGAAATGGTTTTCAAAACTGTCCTGGAGCAGCCCAGCACTGTCTCCCTCATCTAACACACCCGATTCAACTCGTCAGCTCATTAGTAGAGACTGAAATGGGTCTGACCTGAAATGGGTCAGAAAAAGTTGAGAGAAAATACGATGCATGTCAGATCTGCATCACGTTTAGCAGCGGCAGCTCTTAAAGAAACAGCAGCCAAAAACAACCTAATAATCAGCTGCTGTGATGTCTGTTCATAATCGCGATTAATTTCAGAAAAAAATGTGCGATTAATTAGTTGTTTTTTTATCGATTGACAGCACTAATATACAGGTGCATCTCAATAAATTAGAATGTCGTGGAAAAGTTCATTTATTTCAGTAATTCAACTCAAATTGTGAAACTCGTGTATTAAATAAATTGGTATCGGCATATCAGATATCGGCAAAAATCCAATATCGTGCATCCCTAATATATATATATATATATATATATATATATATACATACATACAGGTGCATCTCAATAAATTAGAATGTCGTGGAAAAGTTCATTTATTTAAGTAATTCAATTACTCAATTTGTGAAATTAAATAAATTCAGTGCACACAGACTGAAGTAGTTTAAGTCTTTGTTTCTTTTAATTGTGATGATTTTGGCTCATATTTAACAAAAACGCACCAATTCACTATCTCAACAAATTAGAATACTTCATAAGACCAAAAAAAAAAATAATAATTTTTAGTGAATTGTGTGCCTTCTGGAAAGTATGTTCATTTACTGTATATGTACTCAATACTTGGTAGGGGCTCCTTTTGCTTTAATTACTGCCTCACTTCGGCGTGGCATGGAGGTGATCAGTTTGTGGCACTGCTGAGGTGGTATGGAAGCCCAGGTTTCTTTGACAGTGGCCTTCAGCTCATCTGCATTTTTTGGTCTCGTTTCTCATTTTCCTCTTGACAGATTCTCTATGGGGTTCAGGTCTGGTGAGTTTGCTGGCCAGTCAAGCACACCAACACCATGGTCATTTAACCAACTTTTGGTGCTTTTGGCAGTGTGGGCAGGTGCCAAATCCTGCTAGAAAAGGAAATCAGCATCTTTAAAAAGCTGGTCAGCAGAAGGAAGCATGAAGTGCTCCAAAATTTATTGGTAAAGGGGTGCAGTGACTTTGGTTTTCAAAATTCACAATGGACCAACACCAGCAGATGACATTGCACCCCAAATCATCACAGACTGTGGAAACTTAACACTGGACTTCAAGCAACTTGGGCTATGAGCTTCTCCACCCTTCCTCCAGACTCTAGGACCTTGGTTTCCAAATGAAATACAAAACTTGCTCTCATCTGAAAAGAGGACTTTGGACCACTGGGCAACAGTCCAGTTCTTCTTCTCCTTAGCCCAGGTAAGACGCCTCTGACATTGTCTGTGGTTCAGGAGTGGCTTAACAAGAGGAATACGACAACTGTAGCCAAATTCCTTGACACGTCTGTGTGTGGTGGCTCTGGATGCCTTGACCCCAGCCTCAGTCCATTCCTTGTGAAGTTCACCCAAATTCTTGAATCGATTTTGCTTGACAATCCTCATAAGGCTGTGATTCTCTCGGTTGGTTGTGCATCTTTTTCTTCCACACTTTTTCCTTCCACTCAACTTTCTGTTAACATGCTTGGATACAGCACTCTGTGAACAGCCAGCTTCTTTGACAATGAATGTTTGTGGCTGACACCCTTCACAAGGAGGGTAAATGATTGTCTTCTGGACAACTGTCAGATCAGCAGTCTTCCCCATGATTGTGTAGCCTAGTGAACCAAACAGAGACCATTTTGAGGGCTCAGGAAACCTTTGCAGGTGTTTTGAGTTGATTAGCTGATTGGCATGTCACCATATTCTAATTTGTTGAGATAGTGAGTTGGTGAGTTTTTGTTAAATGTGAGCCAAAATCATCACAATTAAAAGAACAAAAGACTTAAACTACTTCAGTCTGTGTGCATTGAATTTATTTAATTTCACAATTTGAGTTGAATTACTTAAATAAATGAACTTTTCCACGACATTCTAATTCATTGAGATGCACCTGTATGTATGTATGTATGTATATATATATATATATATTAGGGATGCACGATATTGGATTTTTGCCGATATCTGATATGCTGATATTTTTCAACTCATTTTGGCCGATAACAATACTGATACTTTTGTATTTCCTTTTGTTTGGAAGCAACACCAAGTTTCTACTGTACAGAAATTATAAGCAAAACATTTTTAATTTTGGTTAGTTTTTAACAATAATTTATTTGTTAGAATTAAATAAACAATAATGAAGGTTTTTTTGACAGTACATTGAAGCTTTGAAAAAACTATCAATAAACTATATATCGATTGCTGCATTTTTATTTATTTTTTTCCCAGGAGGATGCAATGTTAACCCTAACATTTTGTTTTAAGATTTATCTAACATTTGTAGATGGTCAAAAGCAAAAGAGTTGTAAAAGTTCTGAAAATATTTTTGAGCTTATGATTAGTTTAAAAAAATAAAACATATTACACATTAATGAATAAATCACTACATATAAAATTATTTAATTTACAAGTGTCATGTTTGTGATTTTTTTTTCATGTAAGCTATAGCTTCTGACCTTTAAATCAAAACATACTCATTATTTTGTGACATGAATTACTGCTTTATTTAATCAGAAACACAATCTAAATGTTATTTGTGTAGGCTATTTTACTTTTAATTTACTTTTAATTAGAAGTAGGCCAACAGCGCCCCCTACAGATTAAAACTCCTTACAGGATTTTTAATGTTAGGACCCGGGGGAGGCTGCCGCTGCTGCCACTGCACGTGCTATTACTGTTTACTCTATCCCACACCGAACACCTCATTCTGTACATGTTTTCACAGATTAAATGCAGTGATACAAAAGAGTGAATCAAAAATCATCATTCAGACAAAACTTTGCTTCAAGAATGAGCCACACTGCTGAAGTTATCTAGTCATTAGCACACCTTGAGCACATGTGAGTTAATCTATTCCTCTTATCGGAAAAACATATCAGCATATTTTTTTATGTTGGGCCAATGCCGATATTTACATTTAAAGCCATTATCGGCTGATTCCGATATCAGTCCGATAATATCGTGCATCCCTAATATATATATATATATATATATATATATATTAACTTTTGTATATCTGTTCTATGGTTCTTAAAAAAACACAAAAATATTGTTTGGAAATATTTATTTTAATTTTATTTTATAGAACAAACTATGAAATTTAAATGCAAACAGCAAGTGCAGAGCCAAGAATAGGCATTTGTTGGTAATTTGTAGTAAATATGGACAGTTTTGTGTCATCTAATTACTCAGGCACCCTCATAACATGATGGCAAAGATCTCTAAGATGTTTAATTTTAGTAGGACAACATGTTCTTGAATTGCAACCTGACATCTAACAAGAGCAATTGTGAAAAAATAATAGACAATCTATTTGGCTGAAATTCAAACCAGTGAGTATGATGAACTTGGCATGACCAATGAAATCAAAAGAGAAAGAAAAATAATTCTAGGCCTAAATTCAAGTGTGCATCTGTGAATTTTGTGGACTTGGTGGCACTGTAGAGTTTGAGTGGAAGATCCCAGACTTGGTCTGGAAATTTTAAAGACACTTCCCAATCAATGAGCTGCTCTAGGCTAGGGTTGTATAATGTATATGTCTCACACCTCAGAGCCTTCAGGACCATCAAGCAGCTGAACACTTCCATGATTAGAAAAGCAAAGTAGTGTGGCATAAGTAATTCATACATGTCAACAACTCCTATTGTAGTGAGAAGACATGAACAGATGATCAGAATCCATCCAATGACGGCTATGGTGATCCTGTATTTTATGGCTTTGAACTTCAGGAAGGTCACAGGATGAAGAACCCCTAAGTATCGCTCCACACAGATGCAGGTTTGAAACAGAGGACGACCAACCAAAAGAATCATTCCAAAACCAATTATTACATATCTACTGTTAGGACAATTAAAGAAATACTGTTTGATTACAAAGGGGAAGGAGAAATTGAAGATGACCTCAACAAGTGAAGTGCTGATTGTCCTCAGATCATTTCTTTCATGCTTAGCCACAGGATGTAACAGTTGGGAAACCAAGCATCAGGTTGGTGCTGAAAGAGAAGGCGACAAATCATATGGTAAATCATGTGGCATTCGCTGGAATTCCTTGCAAAAATGGACAGTCGGCATGTTGAAATGTTTGTCGCCTCTGGCATGATCACACCTAGATTTTTGGAAGTTGAACGAAGGCGGAAGAAAAGGTTCATTGGGACAGGGTTATTATCACTGACTGAAGCTAAAACCATATAAACTGTTCTGTCACTTAAAAGTGACAAAATTACTACAACTTGAACTAAAATTAAAATGAAAATGGAATTATTAAAAAAAAAAAAAAAACATTCAAAATGTTCATAAAACTATATTAGCTTATCAATGATACAAAAATAGCACTTGAATATCAATGTTGAAGAGACATTAAAATGTTTAAATTAAAACAACCTCAGAAGTAGAACCGTGTCGGCTGAACGTGGGACTGAATGTAGTTTGTTGCAGATGCTACAGATCTACTTTATAGTTTTAATTTGGTGACTTACTGGATTACCTTTGACTTAGTTTTGCATTCATATCTGTGAAATATCATCACAACCTGTGAAATGCTATCATAGGCATGCAAATAAAATGTCACTGTGATAAATAACTTCTTAAATGAGAAACCTAGCAAATGTTATGTAATGATGAAAATGTAAATCGTTGTTCCATGCAATCAATAGGATGTTGTGGGTGATTGCCAGGGTGTTGCTAGACTGTTAGAGTGATTGTCATTATGAAAATCTGATGCTAAAGTTTTTGTCATAAAGTATGTTGTATTTAACATAGAATAGTAGCATGCTACTCTTACTATATGGCAGAAATAGTGAGAGTAATTCAGCCATAGCATCTGTGTTTCTATGTTGCTAGGTGGTTGCAAGTCAAAACCCCATGCCCAGATATTCAGATATACGATTTGGGTTCCTCCTTCAGTGTAAATCTGTGGGATTTTACACAAGCGTGAGTTTGAAGCCACACCTGACACCTGTGGGTCAGTCTGTTTATCTTTAGCGAGTTTGTGTGAGTTCATCCTGCTCATATGTTGTTTCTATCCTGTCAAACATTTTTAAAAATGAGCACTCGAAGAGTTTGACTTTGTACATATTGTGTGCAACATCTGTGGGGGTGTAACGGTACACAAACAGGACGGTTCGGTACATACCTCGGATTTGACGTCACGGTTCGGTATGGTTTCGGTACAGCAACAGGAAAAAAAATTGTTTAATTAAACAATGGTTTATTGAACAAATTACTCTTTCTTTAAATAAATTCAATTATAATTAAAATTTTCTTTGGGATGAAAATCTACCTTCTGCTCTTAACTGCCCTTTTACATTACTATAAGGTTACAATTAACAACACAAATTGTAAATTCAATTATTAAATTGAAAATTTAGTAAATTTCAAAACAAGCCCAAACTTAAATTCAATTACTATTTAGTTTTTACTATAATAATCAACACTCAAATAAAAAAATGTTATGCAAACATGTAAATTGCACATAATGCAGTATTTAAATTAAATTCTAAATTATACAATTTCTATTTGTTGTTGAAATAGAATAATTTACAGAGTGGCTGTCATAACTTGTTTCATTAAAAGTTATTTAAACATACATTAAATAATTAAGACATCACTAACAGGTAAAGTAAAATATAACAAAGTATATAGTATAATATTTCTCAAAATGCTCTTCTCTAGACTTCATTTTTCTAGCAAATAACGAGCTGTAGACACTGATGACTTGCCTGAGGTAAATGAAAATGCTACGTGACATTTTGTTTACAAGCTGTTTTAATAACGTCTTTCCGCGGTTGAAACACTGATTGAATGATTACGTAAGGGATAAAATGTTCATTCATATTTATTTCACGTTAAAACTAGTAGTAGCCTAAAGAGAAAGGGATGATCTCGCTGCCGTTAGAAAGGCATTTATACAGCGATCTGTTGCGCCACGTCAAAGAGCACCAAAACAGCAAAAGACCCGTACCGAAAATTTTCGAATACGTGTACCGTTACACCCCTAAACATGTGTGTTTCTTTGTTCTACCAAATCTTGCTCTTTTGATACCAATAATCACAAAACACAGAAATGTAGCTGAAAATATTTTTGCTTTTATTTCACTGAACAAAACTATTAAATATTGCTGCAGACAGTAATGACACAGCCAAGAACAGATGTTTGGTGAGGACCAAATATATATGTTTTTGTTTCACCTAACTGCTCAGATGCACTCAGAACATGGTGCTAAAGACCTCTAAGAAGTTTAACTTCAGTAGGACAAAGTGTTCCTAAAATATACAACCTGACTTCTAGTGGGTAGAGTTGTGAAAAATGGCAGATAATCTATTTGGCTAAAATGGAAAAAGTATGGTGAACTTTGTATGACCAATGAAACCCTATCAGACAGAATAATGTTTCTGTGCCAAAGTTCTAACATGTATTTGAGCATTTCAGCACTTTGTGGTGCTGTACAGTTTGAGTGGAAGATCTCATGTTTGGTCTGAGAACTTTTTGGACGATTCCCAATCAATAAGCTGCCCTAGAGTCCAAGAAAACTATGTTACCCTTTTATTATAGCGGCTTGATTTAGAGTTCAACTCTTTTCACATAGACAGTAGTCTGAGTACCACCAGTTCTAGAGTTCTACAACAGTGACTAGTAGTTCTGCTAGTAAAATCAATTGACTTTAGCAATCGTTGTTGCATTGTATACCAATGGTGACAGTGCAAAAATGGGGAAAAAGCACTTTTTGCATTTTTTCCCCAAAGTTTAATCAAGAAGTATTGAAGATATCTAAATATCCTTTTAGATTTGGGTGCTTAACAACCTTTTCTTTCAGTATCTTTATTTTAAAGCACATTCTGGCCATTTGATGATTTGGCATTTAGAAGTACCCATAGGGTCATGAAGTTCACAAGAACATCTTGCTCCACAATCACACTTCACAATTCTGCTAGTTTACATGTACCACTTCTCACTGTATACTGCAGCAATCTCTTGTCCAGCCTATAGTGCTTCATGTTGGGCAGATCTTCAGGAGCATGGACTAAAGTGCCGTTGTTGTATGCAGAAATGAAAATGTAGTGCTTTTCACACAGTGCTTAACCTCGGGATAGCATCATTCTAGAACCTGCTTTGAACCCCAGATCTACCACATTGTCCTAAGAGGCATGGAACTTGTTTGTTCAAGCTGTTAAAATGAACAAAATCCCTTCTTCCAAATATCCCTAAAACCGATTCAAATATAGAACCTTATGAATACACTACTGAGAGCAAGTTAATGTGCCTCAATTGACTATTTCAATGTATTTTTATAACTCTAAGTTATTACTCTAAGTAAGTTCTATGCAATTGTTTGGATAGAACATTATTTGTTCTTCAGACATTCCTCTTTAAGAACATTAAGTATCAGTTGTATGCAATGTAACCTACCTAATTTCAAAATGGGTAAAATTCAACTATTTGTGCATTGAACCACACTGAGATCCCACATCTCTAGGACTGGCCCATATAGGGCCTTAAAATCAATAATATCTAAACTGAAAGCACACAAACTTTGAAAAATAATATTTTTGACACTCAGACATGTATGTTCTATTCAATTGTTTTGATAGAACAAGAAGTTTCCAATTTTTGTTCTTCAGATATTTTCACCTCAGCTACATAGAAAGGCTTATTATTTAAATGCCAAAACAAAGGCACACTTTGCTAACTCTTTTGAGATACAGGAGAGGCTGCACAAACCCTAACATGATCCCTGAACAAAAACAAGAAGACCAACACACCAGGAATGTTTTATAATCCAAAACATAATACAGCAGGAGAGAGATAACCACTGGACCATACGTCAACAGAGAAGACACCAGCACTATTTGAATGATCCGGAAAGCCTTGACTTTATCTCGGTTGACTCCATCTCTCTGCTTGATGTTGTCTCCCGGTCCAGGACGCCTCAGAGCCTTCAGGACCATCAAACAAGTGAACATTTCCATGATGAAAAATACAAGGTATTGTGGCAAAAGTAAGTCAAAGATGTCAACAACTCCTATTGTAGTGAGAAGACATGAACAGATGATCAGAATCCATCCAATGACAGATATGATGATCCTGTATTTTATGGGTTTGAGCTTCAGGAAGGTCACAGGATGGAGAACCCCTAAGTATCGCTCCACACAGATGCAGGTTTGAAACAGAGGACGACCGACCAACAGAAACAGACCAAAACCCAATGCTACAGTCTTACAATTAGAGCATTGAAAGAAATACTGTTTGATTACAAAGGGGAAGCAGAAGTTGAAGACAACCTCAACGAGTGACGAGTTGAAAATGAAGACTTCGAGGGACTGTCCTCGGATCATCTCTTTCATACTCAGCCACAGGATGTAACAGTGCGCTGTGAAACCAAGAGTCAGGTTGATGCTGATAGAGAAGACGATGAAATGGAAAGGTAGATTGTGGCATTCACTGGAGTTCCTTGCAAAGATGGACAGCATGCATGATGAAATGTTTGTCTCCTCCGACATGATTGCACCTAGAAGTTAAATGAAAATCAATAAGAAAGTGAAAAGGAAGGTTCATTTAGACATCATGAATATTTAAAATCAACACACTACCTTATAAGGTAAACCGTGCCGGTTGAACGTGGGACTAAATGTAGTTTGCTTCAGATGCTGCAGATCTGATTTATAGTTTTGATTTGATGACTTTACCAGATTACCTTTGAATTAGTTTTGCATTCATGGCTGTGAAATATCATCCCAGCCTGTGAAATGCTTTTGTAGGCATGCAAATAAAATATCACTGTGATAAATAACTTGAGAAATCTTGCAAATGGTTTATTGTGATGAAAATGTGAATTGTGCTTTCTTGCTGCCACATTGCTTGGGTGTTGTGAGTGGTTGCCAGGGTGTTCCTCCTTCAATGTAAATCTGTGGGATTTTACACAAGCCTGAGTTTGTAGCAACACCAGACACTTCTGGGTCAGTGAGTCTGTTTGAATTCAACCTACTAATATGTTGTTTCTGTCCTGTCAAACATTTTGAAAAATGTGCAGCCAAAGAGTTTGACTTTAAATTTGAATTTGTAAATACAGTGTGTGTGTGCCTACTTAATTTTGGGGACATATTTGTACCTAAACCTAAAACAATCTCTAATAAACCTCCTGTTGGGAATGTCCTCTTTTTTTTAATGTTTTTGGGTTTTTTTAAACTGAAAAACTGCAGAAAGTTTTCTGTTAGACTGTGGGTTAGGTTAAAGTATTTATAACTGGCTATAAATAAAATCTCTAGAAGTCTATGCAGTGTCCTGTCCCCAGGTGATCTAGGTGAACGTGCATGCACATTATATATAAGGCAACATCCTTGTTTCTTTGTTCTGCGATACCAACAAAAATAAATAAAATAAAACAATTTATTTAAATTTTGTTTCACAAAAACAAAACTATGAGATATACTTGAAAGCATGGCCAAGAACAAACATTTAGTGGAAATTTGTAGAAAATAGGTACATTTTTGTTTCACCTAACTGCTCAACTAATTCTAAAGACCTCTTTTATCTCAATAGGACAAAGTGTTTCTAAAATATACCACGACTATTGGGTGGAGTTGTGAAAAATGGCAGAAAATCTATTCAGCTGAAATAGAAAAAGCATGGTGAACTCGGCATGACCAATGAAATCAGAATAGAAAGAATACTGTTTCTAGGCCAAAGTACAAGCATGCATTTGCACATTTCAGCATTGGTTGGCACTGTAGAATTTGATTAGATTATCCTAAAGTTGGTGTGAGAACTTTTCAGACCCTTCCAAATCATGAGCTGCTGTAAACTCCAAGAATAAAACTATTTTTTTATTTGACTTTAGAAGGATGGCAGCATCATTACTTAATTTTCACACAGAGATTAATAGGTCAGTTAGAAAAATGTAGTGACTTGAGTAGTCCTTGTTGCAATATGGTAAACTTACCTGTTAAATTCACCAAAATCTATATTGAGACATTTTTAGTGCACGGGATATTGGTTTCAGTACAAGAACGTTATGTTATATTAAAGTAAAATATTAATCTCTCACACAATAATATTTATTTTTATTTTAAATGACAAAATCATTTCAGTTAAGATGTACATAATTAAATGCAAAAAGTCTGGCTGTGCTTAATGGGTACTTTTTTGTGTCCTTTAAGCATACCCGTTGCCAATAAGTTCACAGTATGTTTTATTAAAAAATCCTGTTTATTTCAAGCAACCTTTTTAAAGAATTATTCAAAAATGTTTTATTTGAAGGAACAGAGCCAATCAGAAAAAAAAAACAGAAGACTAAAATCAAGCAACAAGGCATTCAATTTGATGTTATATATTTGTAGTGAAGTGTCATTCAAACACATTGCAACATCTAGACTTGTCCACGTTCAGCTAAGGAACACATATTCGAAAATCAAATAAATCAGACCAATAAAACATTTGATAAATGGGGTTGAACACAGAAACTAGCCACATTATGAAGCCTCTTGTTAAACTTATTTATGTTCTCTTAAGCGTGGAATACACTACACGATTTTTGCCCCAATTTTTCACAGATTTACAGTATGGAGACGTTGATGCTAGTTGCCAAAAGTCAGAGCCAGTCTGCAGAAATCGTGTAGTGTATGATGGTCACAGACTCTAGCTCTAACGATTTTTTAGCTTCAGACTATGATTCCATCCAGTCGGAGGAGATCATATATTGTTTTCATTTGTCATGCATCTCCTAGCAACAATGTGCACGTTTCTGCTTGTGCCTGTTGTGATAAAACAACTTGAAAGTATGGTAGTGTATGATCCTCGGTTGTGCAGTGTATGATCATTTACAAAATAGTTGATCTCTCAGTAATCATCAATGGCATTTAATAGTTTGGCTTTCATCATTATTTATGTTTGTCTTTCTTCAGAAAAAATGCTAACAAATAGTTTCTGAAATGATTGATTTGACATGCAGTGACCCAAGTGTAAAAGTTTCACATTTTTACCTCAGCCACACAGAAAGGTTGATTAAAACTCTTAAATGCCAAAACAAAGGCACACTTTAGTAACTCTTTTGAGATACAGCAGAGGCTGCACAAACCCTAACATGATCCCTGAACAAATGCAAGAAGACCAACACACCAGGAATGTTTTATAATCCAAAACATAATACAGCAGGAGAGAGATAACCATAGGACCGTATGTCAAGAGAGACGACACCAGCACTATTTGAATGATCCGGAAAGCCTTGACTTTATCTCGGTTCGCTCCATCTCTCTGCTTGACGTTGTCTCCCGGTCCAGGACGCCTCAGAGCCTTCAGGACCATCAAACAAGTGAACACTTTTATGATGAAAAAAGCAAAGTATTGTGGCAAAAGAAAGTGAAATATGTCAACAACTCCTGTTGTACACAAAAGACATGAACAGATGATCAGAATCCATCCGATGACGGATATGATGATCCTGTATTTTATGGGTTTGAGCTTCAGGAAGGTCACAGGATGGAGAACCCCTAAGTATCGCTCCACACAGATGCAGGTTTGAAACAGAGGACGACCGACCACCAGAAACAGACCAAAACCCAATGCTGCACTCTTGCAATTAGAGCAATGAAACAAATAATATTTGATGAAAAAGGGGAAGAAGAAGTTGAAGACAACCTCAACGAGTGAAGTGTTGAAGAAGAAGACTTCGAGGGACTGTCCTCGGATCATTTCATTCATGATCAGCCACAGGATGTAACAGTGCGCTGGGAAACCAAGAATCAGGTTGATGCTGATAGAGAAGCCGACGAAAGGGAAAGGTAAATTGAGGCATTCACTGGAGTTCCTTGCAAAAACGGACAGCTTGCATGTTGAAATGTTTGTCACCTCTGACATGATCGCACCTAGATGTCTGGAAGTCAATTGAAAATACATGAAGATGAAAAGGAAAGGCTGATAAAGACAGCATAAACATTAAAGACACATGTAAACATTTAAAATAAATACACTACCTCATAAGGAGAACTGTGCTGGTTGAACGTGGGACTGAATGTGTTTTGTTTTACATGCTACAGATCTGATTTATAGTTTTGATTTGATGACTTAATGGATCGCCATTAACTTAGTTTTGCATTCATATCTGTGAAATGCCATCCCAACCTGTGAAATGCTTTTATAGGCATGCAAATAAAATATCACTGTGATAAATAACTTGAAATGTGAATAGTTGTTCCATGCAAAACTTGGTTGAGTGTTATGGGGGGTTGCCAGGATGTTGCTAGACTGTTCTGAGTGATTGTCATACAGTGTGTTGAATTTGACATAGCATAATAACCTTACTATCATTATATGACAGAAATAGTGAGCTGGAATGCTGTTCCAGATTCAGCCACAGCATCAGCATGTCTAGTTGGTCATCCTCACATATTCTGGTCTCTAAATACGACTCAGGTTTCTCTTTTAGTGCAAGTCTGTGGGATTTTACACAAGAGCCAGTTTGAAGCCACAACTGACACCTGTGGGCTTTTTTTTTTTTCATTTTTATCAATAATCGATTTAGATTTTTAGACCCCTTAACCCCTTAACCTACCCCAAAACCTAAACCTACCGATTTTATAGCAAATATGCATTTTTATCATTTTATCAATAAGTGATTTAGATTTTTAGACCCCTTAACCTACCCCAAACTTAAACCTACCCATTTTATAGTGAATATAAAAGGATATAAAACGTAATTGCTGAAATATGCTGGGAAATGACCATTTTACTAATAATATAGCATTAAAAATATTTTTTATAGTCGCTAATCCCACTCCTTCCTCTAAACCTAACCATAACGAACGTTATTTCTGTACAATAACATTATAAGACAGACAGATAAGTGCAATCACAATCATTTATTTACTGCAAAATGTCAAAAGCAGTATCAAAAGCAGTCCAAATGACGATGCGTTGCAGCCGCAGTCGAATACGGTAGGTTTGTGTAAGGTGCGGAGTAGAATTTCAGTTGTTAATCGCTGAAAATATTATCCAAATTTTTGTCCTGATCCACTCCGTGAAGGCGCGCATTTCTCTTTCAAACATACCTCACCAGAAACATGTCGCAATCTGTGACGAAGCAGGCGAGAGCCAATGGACGAATTCCAAACGGCTTTTTTGCGCCCTTGAAGGGCACTTTGGGAAGGGGACACCATTTTGAACCCCTTCACGAAGGGCCTTTCCAGAAGTCCGTTAGCGAAGAGAACATGCGATGGTCACTTCACAGAAGTGATTTCCATTTGTGATCATGTGATCTTTGGTTAGGAGATCTTGCGATGCACTTTAAAGCAAAGTTGGGGTTGATTTTGACTTCACGTACAAACTTAAGTAAAATAGGCTAATTAGATGTATTTATATTTTAATGTAATACAAAATATTTTTCATCAGTGATAGAAATATGATTTAAGACGGTAGTGTAAGCAAGTTTAGTTTGAAAAAGTTTAATAGTAAATAAGACACAACTAGACAGTGTTTGAATGAAATAATAATTAGAAGAGGAAATATTTATTTGCAACAGCTGTTGGAGCACTGAATGCTACACGTACGCATTGTCAAGGTAACATTTGGTCAGTCATTCAGTCTTCGCCAAGGGAGTTCCTTACACTTACGTATATGAGACAGTTTTGCCTTACAGCCTTCAAAGAACACACTTCAAGGGCTCTGCCCTTTGAAGGGAGTAGGGCATAGGAATGCTCACTTCCGCTTGGAATTCGCCCAATGAGCGTTCGATTATCCTGCCATATATCCTGTTGTTTCTTGAAGCAGCAACATTTGAATTCATAATGAGTGCGTCAGCATGAGTTTTTTATTTGCTGCTTACGGTCGCTGAACTCGCTGCTCAGGATGGAGACAAAGATCACTGAATAAAGGCTTGGGTTTGGTTCTGTTCCTTGCAGTCATATTGATTCTGAAGATTTGGATTATTTTTTTTTTATTATTATTATTATTATTAATTATGTTGAGTTTTTGTTGTATTTTATGGTTCTATTGTCGGCATGTCAGAGAAAACGCCTTTTGTGTCCCACGGCAAACAAAGTAAATATTACATGATAGTTAAATTATTAATGGTTAAACGATTGCAGAAATGTTATTTAAAGTGTAGTCTTGTTTAACATTCTTCGAAACTAACTGGCTGCAGAAATCACAAAGAACAGAACGTACATTTAAATGCTGAAAATACGTAAGAATTTGTATCTTTAGATGCTGTAAATGCGTAAGTATTGTACATTTTGGGGTCTGTAAAAACATAAGTAAATGTACGTTTTGTAGAACCACATTTTACAAAAAATACATACGAATTATGGTTGTTTCTGTCCTGTCAAACATTTTTAAAAATGAGCAGCTAAAGAGTGTGACTTTGTTTTTTTTGTTTGTTTTTTTTGTCAGATATGTTCTTACTATTGAACAAGATGTGTAAAAGTTTTACATTTTTACCTCAGGTACACATTTTTAAATGCCAAAACAAAAGCACACTTTTTTTAATTCTTTTGAGATAGAGGAAAGGCTGCACAAACCCTAACATGACCCCTAAACACATGCAAACAGACCAGAACATTCGAAACATGTTATAATCTAAAATATAATAGAGCATGAGAGAGATAGCGACAGGACTGTACGTCAACACTGAAGACACCAGCACGATCTGAATGATCCGGAAAGCCTTGACTTTATCCCGGTTCACTCCAGCTCTCTTCTTGACATCGTCACCTGGTCCAGGATGCCTCAGAGCCTTCAGGACCATCAAGCAAGTGAACACTTTTGTGATGAGAAAAGTGATGTATTCTGCTAAAAGCAAGTTGTGCATGTCAATGACCTTCGATGTAACTAAAGAGCATGAACAGATTATAAAAATCCGTCCGATGACGGCTATGGTGATCCTGTATTTCATGGATTTGAGCTTCAGGAAAGTCACAGGATGAAGAACCCCTAAGTATCGCTCCACACAGATGCAGGTTTGAAACAGAGGATGGCTGAGCAATACCACCAGTCCAAGAATAATTGTTACATACCTACAGTTAGAGCAATTACAGAAGTATTGTTTGATTACAAAGGGGAAGGAGAAGTTGAAGATGACCTCAGTGAGTGAAGTGTTGAAAACGAAGACTTCGAGAGACTGTCCTCAGATCATTTCTTTCATGATCAGTCACAGGATGTAACAGTTTGCTGGGAAACCAAGAATCAGGTTGGTGGCGAATGAGAAGGTGATGAAATAATAAGGCAAATTGTGGCATTCGCTGGAGTTCTTTGCAAAAATCGACACATGGCATGTTGAAATGTTTGTCGCCTCTGATATGATTGCACCTAAATGTTTAGAAGTTGAATCAAGTTAACAAGAAGGTGGAAGGAAAGGTTTATTAGGACAGTATGAATGTTACAAAAACATTTAAACATTTAAAATTGATACGTTACCTCACAAATTTGTTTTAAATTTTTCTTCCGTGTTTTCATTGTCCACAGACAGTTGCTAAGCGCTCAGACTGCTTGAGCTAAACTGGTTGTATGTTGGACTGAATGCAGTTTGTTCCAGATGGTGCAGATCACAGTGCTGATTGATAACTTATTGGATCTCCTATACCTTAGTTTTGCATTCACATCTGTGAAATATCATCCCAGCCTGTCAAATGCTATAATATACATGCAAATATATAATATACATTCAGACTGTCAGCAAGAATCTGTTTTTTTTTTTTTTCTGCATATACAGATATTATCCAGATGGGTTTTTGAAACTATGGACAGCAAAAAAACACATTAAATATATCTAAAAAATTTTTTTTACATCTGATTCGAAGCATATATGCAATCCCAATTGGATTGTTACAGGTGCGTCTCAGTCTGGACACCATGGCTGCTCAAATCGGATTTCAAATGGTCTTTTGCCATAAATACCATACTAACATACTACTTTCTATTTCTTGTCTACTTTATATATAATACTGCTTTTTTTTAGAGTTATCCTGTGATCCCAGAAGTGTTCATTGAGTTTGATGTCAGGGCTTTGTGCAGGCCAGTCAAGTTCTTCCACACCAGACTCTTCCAACCATGTCTTTATGGGCCTTCCTTTGTTCACAGGGACACAGTCACGCTGAGATAGGGAAAAGCCGTCCCCAAAGTGTTCCCTCAAAGTTGGAAGCATAGCATTGTCCAAAATGTGAAGATTTCTCTTCACTGGAAGGAAAGGTGTTAAACCAAATCCTGAAAAGCAGCACCATACCATTATTCACCATTAATCACCAAACTTTACAGCTGACACAATGCAGTCAAGAGGTAACGTTCTCCTGGCATTTGCCTCGCCCATCAGATTGCTAAACAGAGAAGCGTGATTCAACACTCCACAGAACAGGTTTCTGCTGCTCCAGTGTCCAGTGGTCCAATACTTGGCATTGTTCTTGGTGATGTGAAGCTTGTATACAGCTGCCCAACCATGGAAACCCATTTCATGATTTCATTCGGCTGCATAGTTTTCGTGCTGACAATGATGCCAGTGGAAGTCTGGAACTCTTTAGCAATGGAATCAGCAGAGCGTTGGCGACGTTTATATCGGAGAATCCACTCTGTGATTTTATGCGGCCTTCCGCTTTGTGGCTGAGTTGCTGCTGTTCCTAAAAGCTTCCACTTTCCAGTAATACCACTTACAGTTGACAGTGCAATATCGAGCAGGACAAAGCATCCTATCACAGTACGATGCATGAATTCACTGAGCTCTTCAGAGCAACCCATAGGGGTTATCTGGAACAAACGTCCATATTATATACATACAAGTATTTAGGTATCTACTTTAATTCTCAGCTGCAATGGAGTCATCAAGTGGACTATGTTTGTACATGAGCTAGTCAGCGCTTGCATTTTTTTGCGAAGGCTTAGGGTTTACGGGGTGGATAAAAGTATCATGTTATTGTTTTACAGATCAGCTATTGATTCTATAACGTGTTATGGTTTTACAATTTGGTTTGGCAATTTGATTGTTAAATTTAGGTCACAACTTCAAAATGTGGTTAGAAGAGCTGGAAAAATAATTGGTATGTTGTCTTTCTCTTCAGGATATTTTTGAGGGGTCTGTTAGGAAGCAAAGTCTTAAAATTATTGGTGACCCAAGCCATATTCTCCATAAGGGGTATGAGCTGAGGCTTTCAGGCAGGAGATTTAGGGTACCAATTTGTAAGCTGAATAGGTACAACTTTTCTCTAATTCCATTATCTATCAAATTATTGAATAATAAGTGATTGAAATTGCTGTGTGGGTGAGGGTAATGGGATGGGTAACATGTAATGTTGGTGTATTATTAGGATTGTGTAGGAGTGATATATGCGGTTTTGGAATGGTCTTTTTTTCTTATTCTTTTTTTTTTTGTGTGAAGTGTAATTGAACAAGTGTATTGTTGAATGTTTGATCTGCACTCTTGATCAAATTTCACCTAAGGGAGATAATAACAGAAACTTAAACTTCCATATTCTTTAAAACAGGTTGCGTTGTTTCCAGTTTCTCACTAACATTCTGATATTAAAATGCCAACAATAAAATTACAAGCTGGGTTAGCTGATTACCATAAAAGTCTGCAGATATCAGCATCAGTTCATACTGCTGTTAACACTTTCTCCAACAAGCAGATGCAAAGAGACCTGTTTTCCCGGTTTGGTGAGGGGATGTTCAACATATATCCCATTCTTGTTTGTAAATGTTAATTTACTTAACTTAATTTCATACATCTGGGCTGTGGGTCTGATTCAAACACCTGAATTCAGTAATTAAGTTGTAGCCTATGTCCCAAAACCTTTGTTCATATAGTGTATATTCCGATTTACAATTTAATATTTAGAATTATAACACCTCATGGTTTACACACATATATAGGCCTATAGAGAGAGAGTGCCTTGCGAAAGTATTCATACCTCTTCATTTTTTTCACATTTTATATTGCTGCCATACATTAAAATGCTTTCACATCAATCTACACTCCATACACCATAATGACAAAACCAAAAACAGATTTGTAACAACTTTGCAAATTCAGTAAAAAGAAAAAACTGAAATAAGTACATTGCATAAGTATTCATACCCTTAACACAGTACTTAGTTGAAGCACTTTTACAGCCTCGTGTCTTTTTGGATATGATGTGACAAGCTTTGCATCTCTTCACCTCTCAAGCTCTGTCAGGTTGGATGGGGGCTGACAGAATTTTTTTCCAAAAATATTCGAAACAGAGGATGCCCAACCAACAGCATCAATACAAAAGACCACTGTTAAATATTTACAATTCAAGTGATTAAAGAAACACTGTTTGATTACAAAGGGGAAGCAGAAGTTGAAGATGATGTCAAAGAGTGTAGTGTTGAAAACAAAGAAGGGACTGTCCTCAGATCATTTCTTTCATGCTCAGCCCCAAGATACGTACGAACAGTATGTTGGGAAACCAATAACCAGGTTGATGCTGAATGAGAAGGTGATGAAATAGTAAGATAAATTGTGGCATTCGCTGAAGTTTTTTGTGAAAATGGATGTCCAAATGTTTGTCAACTCTGACATGATTGTATCTAGATGTTTGGAAGTTGAATCAAATCAATGAGAAGGTGGAAGGAAAGGTTTATTAGGACAGCGTAAATGTCAGTGTTAAATGTTGAAGATACATTTAAACATCTTTAAAACCGATACCTCACAGATTTGTTTTCAGTCGTTCTTCAGCGTTTTTGTTGCCCTCTGACAGACACTAAACACCCAGACTGCTTGAATGTTGGACTAAATGTAGTTTGTTTCAGATGCTGTAGATCAGAATGTTGATTGATGGTTTGTTGGATCACCTTTTCAGTCATATCTGTGAAATACCATCCCAGCCTGTGAAATGCTTTACTATACATGCAAAAGCAATTCATGTTGTTGGAAGTAACGCTTCCATGCAAAACTTGCTGCTGCGTTACTAGGACATTACTAGACTATTCTGAGTGACTGTCATAAATTCAGAATAGCATATTAACATACTACTCCATCATACTACTCTTTCAATTTCTTGCCTATTCCGTATTTATATATTTTACATTTATACATTTTTGAATAATATATTAATGAATCATCAGGGTTCATAACTATAAATATAAATTCAGACTAACAGGTATACTGTGCATATATAAGTAGCAGCATCTCTTGTTCTGTGATACCAAAAATTTCAAAACACAAGTATATTTTAAAATATTTCTTTTCATTTAACACAACAAACTATGAAATATAGCTGCAGACATCAATTACAGGGTAAGGAACAGACATTTGGTATATGAAATTGTAGCAAATATATAAATTTAGTGTTACCTAACTGTTCAGATACCTTCATAACAAGCACCTCTAAAAAGTTTAATTTCAGTAGGACAAAGTTTTGCTGAAACACAACCTGATTCTTGTGGGAAGAGTTGTGAAAAACGACAGACATATATTTTGCTGAAATAGAAACTAGTGACTATGATTATTTCAACATGACCAATGACAACAGAAGACAAAGGATCATGCTTCTAGGCAAAAGTATAAGCGTGTATTTGGGTGTTTCAGCACTTGTTGGCGCTGTAGAGTTAGAGTGGAAGATTTCAAATTTGGTTTTAGAACTCCTTGGATTATCTCCAATCAATAAGCTGCTCTTGGCTCCAAGAAGAAAACTATTTTACACTTTTATTATAGTGATTTAGATTTAAAATTGAAGTCTTTTCATTGACAATTGGAGTCATCAAAGGTCTCTCCTGATTGTTTTGTCAGATATATGTGTATGTTTTTTTATATGTCTAAACAACAGAAGTAATTGTAAAAGTCTCACATTTTTAGCTCTTTAAAAACTCTTAAATGCTCAAACAAAGACGCACTTTGCTAACTCTTTTAAGATAGAGGAGAGGCTACATAAACCCTAATATGACCCCTGAACAAAAGATAACAGACAAGGACACAACAAACATTTTATGATCTAAAATGTAAGACAGCAGGAGACAGCTAAACAAGGGACCGTATGTCAACACTGAAGACACCAGCACGATCTGAATGATCCGGAAAGCCTTGACTTTGTCTTGGTTCACACTATCTCTCCTCTTGACATCGTCACCTGGTCCAGGACGCCTCAGAGCCTTCAGGACCATCAAGCAGCTGTACACTTCAGTGATGAGAAAAGCAAGGTATTGAGGCATAAGCAAGTCGCTGAAGTAAATGACTTCCCTATTAGTCAAAATGCATGAACAGATGATCAGAATCCATCCGATGGCGGCTATGACAAGCCTGTATTTCATGGGTTTAAACTTTAAGAAGGTCAGAGGATGGAGAACCCCTACATATCGCTTAACACAAATGCAGGTTTGAAAGCACTAGAGCAAAACCTGATGTTATAGACTTACAATCAGAACATTTAAAGAAATACTGTTTGATTATAAAAGCATAAGAGAAGTTGAAGATGACCTCAACAAGTGAAGTGTTGAAGACGAAGACTTCGAGGGACTGTCCTCGGATAATTTCATTCATGTTCAGGATGTAACAGTCCGCTGGGAAACCAATAACCAGGTTTATGCCGAAAGTGAAGGCGATGAAATGGAAAGGTAAATTGTGGCATTCGACTTCCTGCATGTTGACATGTTGGTTGCCTCCGACATGATTGCACCTAGATGTTTGGAAGTTGAATGAAAATCAATGAGAAGGTGGAAGGAAAAGTTAAATGTGAATGTTAAAACACGTTAAAACGTTTAAAATTCATTTGCAACCTCGCAGGACAAACCGTGCCAGTTGAAGATGGGACTGAATGTTGTTTGTTTCAGAGACTGCAGATCTGCTTTATAGATTTGATTTGACATCCTGGATCACTTTTGACTTAGTTTTGCATTCGCATCTGTGAAATATCATCCCAACCTGTGAAATGCTATAGATACGCAAATGAAATATCACTGAGATTTAAAAAAAAAAAAAAAAAAAAGGTTGTCAAATGGACGTGATGATCCTATGCAAAACTTGATGCCACATTGCTTGAGTGATTGCCAGAGTGTTGCTAGACACTTTCTGAATTCAAAATAACATACTACTCTTGCTATTATCATTATATGGCAGAAATCATGAGAGTAGTAGAATGCCGGCATGCTACTCTGAATTCAGCCATTGCATCAGTATTCGGTTGCTGAGATGCTGTTAGGATCCTCATCCTCAACAAAATTCTGGTCTCTAGATACAACTCATTAGATACTTCACTATAAGTCTGTGGGATTTCACAGGGATATTGTTGGGATGGTCACTCTAAGATATTCTGGTCTCTATATATTACACGGGTCCCTCCTTCAGTGTAACATTTATATTCATTTAGCAGACACTTTTATCCGAAGCAACAATTGAGGAAAACAACAAGCGATTCATCATGAAGAGGAAAATATTTACAGGAAGTGCTCGCAATACAAAGTTTCAGACTGAAGGTCATTGCACACTGAGTCTGAAATTTTTTATGCGTTTTTTTTTTGTATTCGTATTCCTAAAAATTTGTCACGCACAGAAACCTTGCACACTGAGTCCGATGCGTATAAATTAATCCGTTGTGAACAAAATTTGCAAGACAGTAGCCAACTAAATGGAATCTTCAAGCATTGAGGATAATTTTGTTATCCCTTCGCTTCTTAAAAAAAGATATAGAGAGGATGGAGAGTTCCCCCTCCTTATTGAGGAGCAGTGGGATTATTACTGGCTATTCAAAGTTTACTTCAATAATGATGCTTTGCTAGTGATACTAGAGCCACATATTAAAACGATCTGAATTTTTTTTATACTAGCCATTATTACTGCACAAATCTTAACAACCGCAGACCTCACTAATGTTATGTTCCAGCAACATGTGATTGTGTCTGCCGAATATTTTTTCTGTTATTCGGATAAATTCGTTATTCGTTTTGAAGCCATTATCCGTGCCTTTCCGAATAAGGTATTCGGCTTCGGGCACACCCCTAGTTCTCAGTGTCTCACCCAATCCCATTCTAGAATTGGTCACCATTTTCTCAGGATGTGATCATCCCAAATGGTCTACAAACAACATTTCATCTTCATTTTGGGAATTGAGCATGACCAAACATATATTGTGGAGTGGAATCTGGGTCGAGGCAGACTATAAATTACATGCCCGTGGCATTTCTATATGCAAGCATCAATGTCTTGAACTTGATTTGAGCCCCAACTGGAAGCCAGTGCAGAGAGATATAGAGAGGTGTGATGTAAGCTCTTTTGGGCTCGTTGAAGACCATTCATGCCACTGCATTACGAATCATTTGTAGAGGTTTGACTGTGCATGATGGAAGTCCTGCCAGAATAGCATTGCAGTAGTCCAGCCTAGAAATGACAAGGGCCTGGACAAGAAGTTGTGCTGCATGTTCTGTTAGGAAGGGCCTGATCTTTCTGATGTTGTGCAATGCAAACCTGCATGATTGCGCTGTCTTTGCAATGTGCTACTTAAAAGTCAGCTGGTCATCAACGATTACTCTGAGATTTCTGACTGAACTTGATGGAGTAATTGTTGATGAACCTAGCTGCAATGTTAGACATTTCAAAGGGTTTTTACAGTAACTTACTGGCAACACTGTTGCCAGTAATTACTGTAATTAAGATTTACAGTACCAAACTGTATTTGATTTACAGTTGCAGACGGTACTGTTTTACAGTAAATTACTGTAAATATAATAATATTCATCAGTATACTACTGTAATTCATTCATTTAAATATAGATTTAATTAGATTTTATAATTTTTATATATAATTCATTTTATTTTTACTCTACATAGGTACTACTGGCATTAAAACAGACACAATAATTACAAAATATCAAATTCTTTATTTAAAACATTGTATGCATAACACTCAAAAATGCTGGAACAGAGCATCTTCGCCTTTTCTCCTGTCTTAGGACGTTTTGCAGCGAATTATGTTGTATCCTCTGGATTTATCCTTACAAAAATGCTCCACCTTTGCTCACCATCCACTTTGTTAGTGACAGAAATGTCTTCTCTGAAAAACAAGATGTAGAAATGACACACTTTTAAAAGGCAAAACCCATATAAAATACACAAATCTCTCAAAACCATAGTTGTTCAGGGTCTCAGGGTGGCTGGCATGCGCATGTCTTTCTTGATGCTTCATTGCAGTTGCCTTTAAAACACAAATACCAAAAAAAAAAAGAAAAATGCAGTATATCTTAAATTGGCGCAGCGCGACACAAAAAGACAATATAGAACCCATTATATATACTATCTACATTGGATGTGGACAGTAAAGTGATGCCCTGGTATATTTCTGATGTACAGATGTACTCCAAGCTCTCGCATTGTTTCTGACATGAATGACAAACAGATTTTCCAATCATTACAAGCAATGAAACATGTCCAGAGTAGTCAGTCCCAAGCTGTTGCACGTTGTAGACACGGTCCAGGGAAAATCGTGTCAATCCAAATGTAAGAAATGAGGGAATGAGGAAAATAAAACAAGCTCAATAGAATGGCGCCAAAGAGGCCGTTACAGCAAATACAGTAGTATACAGCAATTTTAAAAAATACAGTAAGTTTCTGTATGTGGGGTCTGATGTCACAGAAAATTTAGATGATGCAAAGGGTATTACAGTTATTTACTGTAAAGGGAATTTGCAGTATTATACTGGGTGATATAAAGTAAATAACTGTAGAAATTACAGAAATGTCTAACAGTGTGGATGATGAAATTTATTTTTAGTGAGTTCGTGTGAGTTTATCTTCTATTATGTTGTCTCTGTCCTGTCAAAGTTTTGAAAACTGAGCAGCTGAAGGATCTTCACTGTATATATAAGACTACAGGAATATTTGTATAATATATATAAACTCACCAACTCAGCTTTTATTTCCATTACATTTCTTAACATGTAAATATTGTTTTATCATAAGAAGTTAAACAACTGAGACAAACTGGTAACCCTGGCTTGAACTACGGGTGATTAGGGTCAAAAAGAACTCGTGCTATTGGTGCTGCATCAGTGCTTTAACCTGGACAGCCCTAAATTCAACACAAGAAACAATTTCCTACAAGTTGCAGTCTTACATGCTTTTCCGCCTCCTTTTTTTGTGCAGCCCTAAATTCAGTTACTTTTATTGGCCGATACCTATTATTGGCCCCTAGGTATCGGCCAATAAAAGTAATTGAATTTAGGGCTGTCCTGGTTAAAGCATTGATGCAGCACCATTAGCGCAAGTTCTTTTCCCTTCACAAAGCATTATTTTTAATGTGCTTCCCATCCAGTAATCACAAAGAGCTTTGTCCTTTGTTACTTCTGACAAAAAGCAAAGTCTCAAAACCTATACATTTTATCACAAAATTCAAACAATAAATTCTGTATTGACGCTCTTAAAGGTGGGGTAAGTGATTTCGCGTCCAGTGTAGACAGACTTTAGCTGTTGCAGTGCGGCACGGTGCGGCCTTCTTTTGTTCCGCAGACGTTTTCCTCTTTTGTTTTTTATCTGCCATCTCTATCTTTCGGCTCGGCTAATGTCCGTCATGTGCACTGATGAGCGCTCTCTCCTCTGCATCATGAGTAGACATGCCCCTTACTGCTGATTGGCTACAAGTTTGTTTTGGTACTAGGCCCGACTCAATTTTCTAAAGTGTCTATGAAAAAAACATACCCATACACACCTTTAAATGTGGCGTGACAGATCGCTTTAGCCACTTATCAGTTCAAGTGGCAGTGCGGCACTCGAGTCTCTTCCACTTTAATGTAAGTTACAGCGCTAAATAAACTTGAATGAACAAGAAATAATAGATTTTGCATACAGTGGTTTTACCGTGGTAAAGCAATGAGTGAAGTACGGCAGCCACAACACAAAGAAATTGATGTCAATCCATTTATAACACGCATCTCAAGACTCCTGCCATTAGCACCACTGCAGGATAGATCATTAAAGATGCAATCTGCTTAAACTCGCTCTCCTCCCCTTCAAAATCATAATTATCATCCACAAAGATGCAGAACACTTGGAGATTTCAAAGGACAGGATATGACATGACAGTTTGGATGCCTCTGGTCCTCTGCTCCACTCGTGGGCTGAAATACTCGAGGACTGTGACAGGATGAAGTGTGTCAGAGAGCTCTTATATGATCAGCGGAAGAATATAATTATTTAATATCACATATTTCTGAGATTAGCAAGGAGAAAAAGATAGAAGAGGATTATGCAATCAAGGCTCTTGAGGTTTTTAAAGGTGTTTGGGAACATTGAGTTCTGCAGGACGTCACAAAAAAGATCCTCATATTTTTTTTTAGTATGAAGTTGAAAACCAGCTATAAAGGATGACAAGTTGCTAAGGGTCGGCAGACCGTTATATATTATCTGAGTAATTTTAGATCACTCTTACTGTATATTTCACAATATAATTGTTTGTCTTCCTTGAAACTTGAGAAAAAGGATTTACATCAGGGATCAGCGTCCCGCCAAAGATTTTTTTTTTTGTAAAATAGAAAAGAAAAATATGTTTTAAACTATTGACAGCTATTCAAAACTGTTTGTTTATTTATTTATTTATTTATTTGACTATTGACAGCTAATCAAAATGTTTTATTTCATGTTTTTTTTGTTTTTTTTCATGGTTTTTATTTTGATTATTGACAACTATTCAAAAGTATGTTCATGTGTTTTTGTATTTTATTTTATTTTCAACAATTAATTTGTATCACAATATACTATAGTTTGTTGTTTCGGAAATTCAACAACATTTGGTTTACATCAGGGATCTCCAACTCCAACAGGGTGTTTGTCAAAAAAAAGTACTGTAAAGTAAATGAAGTAAAGTAAAGTAAAGTAATATTAAATAAACATTTAATTTGAATATTATTGCATTATAGATTATAGTAGATATTTAGCCATAAACTGATTCTTTACTGCAGGTGAATATAAATGAGAATTGGTGAACATAATGAATAAATAATGATGTTGTTGAAAATAATAAATAATACAATTTCAAAATATAAAATAATACAATTTAAAATATAAAATAATACAATTTAAAATATAAAATAATATTTCATAAATATATATTTAAAATTGAATGTTATAAAAATCTTTATATATTTACTTATAAATTGTAAATAAAAATATTGTATCATTCTATTATTGTATTTAATATTGTAAAGTTGTATTTAACTTCTCAGAGCAAGTAGGGGTTTTTTTTAGGTATATTTAATGTTAAAATATATTGTTTAGATATATATCGCCCAGCTCTACCCCTGACTAGTTGAAGCACTTGCAAGGAGTCGATGTTAGGCTGGACCTCCATCGGCACTGAAACGTGTTCGGCAAACAGAGAAAATGAGAAACTAGTGTTTTCTTAGTGTAACTCTCACACTCTGAAAGCAGCCATTTCTCACACTTTCACACGTCCAGTGCCAAACCGCACACAGATCCTGAGTCATCAGCCTCACAGCGACGTGTGACATCTCTATTTCTCTGCTGTGGACGTGTGGGGTGCGTGAATGGAGGTTTTTTGCGGTCTGATCTCGCGGGGTTTGGTCGTTATGTCAGCGATGGTCCGTGGAGCTCTGAGAGAAACAGAGAGAGGGAACGTCTGACCCTGTGATGGCGAACAAACACCCTCAGAGAGCGGCACAGTCAGTCAGACGCAGTGTTTGCTTTTACAGCACGTGCTCTGACGATGTTCCCTGTGTGCAGTATTCTGAATTAATCTTCAAGTGATTTATTCTAGAGAAACACTTTTATAATTTAATAGTATACACTATCAAAAGTAAGATTTTAATTTTTTTTTATCCTCTCGAAAGTCTCTTTTGCTCACTAAGGCTGGATTTATTTGATTTCATAAATATATTGAACCATTTTTTAAACATAACCATTTTTTTTACACCAGAAACTTCTATAGGAGCTCTGCTGTGATTGGCTAACCAAATTGCTCAGTACTGAATTAAATATGAATATGTAAATTTGGAGATCATGTGTTAATGAGCTCACGGTTGTGATGTTTATACAGTGGCGCTTTATAAATGTTTTTTGTTTTTTTAGTTTAGTTTTATTAAAGGAATGAGCTCTAAACTCATATATATTAGAGTATGTCTACATAGTATCAAACTATGACGCACAAAAGAGCAAGAAAACTATTATTAAATATTAACACGTGCTTTGTAGGTCTGTGTCAGTAAAAGCTTTATGTGAAATGTGAGTTTATGTAAAGGAGCCACGTGTCTTGTGGGTTTCTTTCATGAAGTGAATGTCCTCCTCCCGTCCTTCACTCTTCCTTTCCCTCCATATGAAGCGGTTGCGAGCCGGTATGAAGCGTGATAAATGAGCGCAGCGCTCGCTGTCGTGTAGCCGGGAGGTCGCGCTCAGTTCATGACATTGATTACTCGCGTTAAGTGCTTGAGAGTGGGTCACGGACCGGTGAGTCCAGAGAGATTCACAGACACGCTCCAGAAGAGTCTCATCCTGTTATCTGAAGAACAGCTCAGAAAATGAACTGATTCAGGGCTGAAATCTGATTGGATAGTTCTTCTGTTAGATATTACTTATGGTATTGAACTACACTACTGGTCAAAAGTTTGTTTTTGAATGTCTTCTGCTCACCAAGGCTGCATTTATTTCATCAAAAATACAGAACAAATTGTGAATATTTTTACTATTTATAAAAATGACTGTTTTCTATGTGAATATATTGTAAAATGTAATTTATTCCTGTGATCAAAGCTGAATTTTCAGCATCATTACTCCAGTCTTCAGTGTCCCATGATCCTCCAGAAATCATTCTAATATGCTGATTTGCTGCTCGAGATGAATATTTTTATGGAAACTGTAATACATAGCATTCAAAAATGTGGGGTACATAAGAAAAAAATAATTTTATTCATCAAGGATGCATTAAAATGATTGAAATTAAAGACAACCGATTTCTATTTCAAATAAATGCTGTTCTTTTGAACTTTCTATTCATGAAAGAATCCTGAAAAATCAAATGTATCACAGTTTCCCCAAAAATATTGGGCAGCACAACTGTTGTCAGCATTTATAATAATCAGAAATTCAGATTTGATCACATAAATAAATTATATTTTACAGTATGTTACAATAGAAACCAGCTATTTTGAATTGTAATAATATTTCACAAATATTACTGTTTTTACTATATTTTTAGTCAAATAAATGCAGCCTTAGTGAGCAGAAGTCTTCTTTCCAAAATATTTTTAAAAAATCTTACCAACCCTAAACTTTTGAACAGTTTAGTGTTGTTTTTATTTATTTTCTGATATTATATTTATATAATAATATTTGTGTATTTTAAATATCATAATATTTGTAATATAAATATTTAAATAATTTATTATACATTTATTTATTTATTTTAAGTGTTTTTGCTCACAAGTCACCCTGAATGATTCTTTAGTTAATTTGAATTGAAATATTAAATACATAAATACTTACTTATCTAGTAATCACAATCATATTGATCATTTTTGCCTTTATAATCAAAATCAAATAATGACTTTTATAAAATAATGACTTTTATTTTTGTTTTTGTTTTTGGGCTATTGGTGAATGTTAACCATTATCCAGCAATTAGTCATTGTTTGTAAATATTAGTGTCTTTTACAATCTCTACAGCAGTAAATAGTTAGCATTGGGACACACAGAGATGCTCTGGAGGCTGCAGCTGACCTTCATACGGGTCAGAAACGGCGCACAATGTGATGCTTGTCTTAGCAAACAGCTGCAGGCGTCGTTTCGAGCTCTGAATGTGTGTAAGATCTGCTGTCAGGCACATTTTAATAAAGGCCCAGTAATTCAGTCCTTCAGCGATCAGCGCAATCAGCGAGGAACAGAGGCTTCAGACACGGCTGCTGTCGAGTGACGGAAGTCATTTGTGAAGCATTCAGATCCAGAACAGATGCGTTTGATGCCTCAACAGAGCGCAGGAAGCTCATTTATTTCCTAATGAACTTCAACACGACTCCAGCGCTTCATGTGCGCTGCCATCCTGAGAGGAAAATCAGAGCGTTTTAGAGTCCTGGTGCGACGATAGGAAGGAGAAAACTACCAAAGTCATCATTTACATCATTACTTGCTTGCTTTTATTTGCTTTTTATTGTTTGCTACACAAAATGAGACGTTAAGCAGCACAGGGACGACACTGATATTGAAATATATGGTATCAATTATATTTGTTAAAAATATATTATTAATATTTGAACAAGAATTGAATAATGTTTTTAAATTAGATTATTTTATAATTTATAAATATTAAGTTAATTAATAATAAGTATAATATATTTAAAACATTAATTGAATAGCATAATATATAATACAATTTTGTAATTATATAATATATAAAAATATTTGTAATAATGAACAATATTTTGTATAATATATACATTTTTGTTTTGTGTGTGTAAATGTACATATAAAATATATAATTAAATATAATTAAGAATATTAATTATATGAATATTAATTTTATTAATATATTAATAAAATTAATGATATAATAATATAATTGATTATGTATAAATATCAAGTGATATAAATGATACGTTTAGAAAAATATAAATTTAGTAATAAATTATAATTTGGTTATATAATGAACAATATTTTGATATGATATATACTTTTTTGTGTGTGTATATATATAATTTATAAATATCAAGTATAAATATAAATTATACATTTAGAAAAACTATAAATTTAGTAATAAATTATAATTTGGGTATATAATTTATGCAATATAATTAATATTGTATAAAATTGAAAATTTCCTAATTGTGTAATCTGTAAATATTAATGATAAATTATGATTTATAATGAATATTTACAAATTTATTTTATAATTTTTTATATGTTAAATTATAAATTAATTTAAATGTAAATTTTATTTTATCAAAGCACAATAGTCTGTCTAATAAAAATCTTTACTTTCACCAACACAAAATGAATATTATAACTGAAATATGAAATATGAAAGCAGAAGAAATAAGTTTAGCTGTAATCACGCAGCGTCTGATCAGGACCCATAAGCTCTGAGTCAGTATCACGGAAGGAAATTATCTCAGTTCATCGTTCATCACACTTTCATATCGCAGCCTTTGGAAGCTCTCCTCATCCGCTTATGCTAATGATAAGCACTGATCTGAAACAGACTCTGCTCTTCCTCATTAGAATAAACTGAGGAGTCTCAGTCATTATCTCATAGTCCTGTTCCTAACCTCTATCATTTCCCAGGTTTAGTTTGTTAAACGCAGCCCATGGATCAATCAAAGGGCCGTTAATGACTTTCTGAAGCTGACAGGTTCACGCAAGGCTTTAATCGTCTCCAGAGGACAGAACTGCTGTAAATGACTGGCCACAGATGCTCCATCATTCGCTTCCCACCACGGTCAGACACACTACATTTTAATGAGCAATCCCTCAGGGATTCGTGAGGACTGTCAGATTCATGCGTCATCCGTCATCCGTCATCCATCATCCGCGTGCAGGGGGCGGGGCAGGGTGGAGGGGCGTGGCTTGATGGGCTGGAGGGGGAGGGGTTATGTGACTGGGCTTAACACAGATGACTGGCAGTGTTGTATTAGTATTATTAAAGTTTTTATTAATATTTTGATTTATATTTTCAGTTTTTATTTTTTTATTAGTTTTTATTTAGTTTTTGTCAATTTAAAGTTAATCATTTTGTTTATTTGTTGTCATTTTTATTCATTTTTTTATTTATTTATTAATATGTAGAATTAGTTTTTATTTTTATATTTTCTGTTTTAATTACAAATTTAGTTAAAGTTTTAGAATTTTTTTTATTTTTATTAGGCTAGTTGTGGGTTTTTTTAAAATGTCTATATATTTTTTATTATTTAATTTAATATTTTCTGTTTTAATTTTAATTTTAAAGATTTGGTGTTTTTGTTATTTTTATTAGTTTTTAAAAAAAACAAATGTCTATATAGTTTTTAATTATTATTTTTAAATTAGTTCTTATTTTATATTTTCTGTTTTCATTGTCATTTTAGGTAAAGCTGTCATTTTTGTTGTTTTTGTAATTTTTATTAGTTTTTGTAATTTTTTGTCTACAGAGAGAGAGAGACATACAACCCGAATTCCGGAAATGTTGGGACGTTTTTTTTCACTTGAATAAAATGAAAACTAGAAGACTTTCAAATCACATTAGCCAATATTTTATTCATAATAGAACATAGATAACATAACAAATGTTTAAACTGAGAAATTTTACAATTTTATGCACAAAATGAGCTCATTTCAAATTTGATGCCTGCTACAGGTCTCAAAATAGTTTCAAAACAGTTTGAAGACGTCTGGGCATCGAGGTTATGAGTTCCTGGAGTTTTGGTGTTGGAATCTAGTCCCATTCTTGCCTGATATAGGTTTCCAGCTGCTGAAGAGTTCGTGGTCGTCTTTGAAGTATTTTTCGTTTAATGATGCGCCAAATGTTCTCTATAGGTGAAAGATCTGGACTGCAGGCAGGCCAATTCAGCACCTGGACTCTTCTACTACGAAGCCATGCTGTTGTAATAGCTGCAGTATGTGGTTTTGCATTGTCCTGCTGAAATACACGTCTGGAGGGGAGCATATGTTGCTCTAAAACCTTTATATACCTTTCAGTATTCATAGTGCCTTCCAAAACATGCAAGCTGCCCATACCGTATGCACTTATGCACCCCCATACCATCAGAGATGCTGGCTTTTGAACTGAACGCTGATAACACACTGGAAGGTCTCCCTCCTCTTCAGCCACGGTGTCCATGATTTCCAACAAGAATGTCAAATTTGGACTCGTCCGACCATAGAACACTTTTCCACTTTGAAACAGTCCATTTTAAATGAGCCTTGGCCCACAGGACACGATGGTGCTTCTGGACCATGTCGACATATATATATATATATATAGTTTTAGTAAAGTAGTTTAGTAATTTTATTGTTTTGACATTTTTAGTTGTCTTTAAAGTTCGTTATTAATATTTTGAATTTGTTTTTATTTTTCTATTTTAACTTTAATTTTAGTTAATTTTTTTGTAATTTTCTTGTGTTTTGTCATTTAGGCAAATGTTTTTTCTTTGTTGTTTTTATTAATTTTTATTTCAGTTTTACTTTTAGTACATCAAGTTTAACATATTTTATATTTTATTTTCTTTCAGGTGAAGTTTATTTTAAGTAACAAAACTGTATGGTTTTAGTTAACTATATTAACCCTGAAACATTGTTGTTGTTTTTTGGTGGGGTGGGGGGGGGGGGTTGTGTGTGTGTGTGCAAAAACATATTTCTCCATTGAGAGCCATTTAAATGTAGCCATGTATTCTTTTGTAGCTGTTCTTTTCTCTTTCTTTTTTTTTGCATGCAGCATAAATAAAAAAAACTTACAGTAGCAGATATTTCACTAGTGATTGATTTGTTTTGGAGGGCTTTTAAAAGAGTGAAATGTATTTATATTTTCCCTGCATTATTCTCATCACAGTGCAAATAAAACACAATGCATGCTATAATAAGTGCTTCAAATGGTAGTATGCTGCATTGTGCACTTGTACGCACACTTACTAGTTTCCATGATTTATTCAGCAGGCAAAATCAGGTTATAGTCTCTGGAATAATTGTTATTTTTCAGTTTCTTTATGAAATTGGATGGATGGTTAAGTCAATAGCATTGCATTGTACAGATGTAGTATGCTTTGTTGTTTGCTACAAATTTCAGCAAATATAGCAGGTCGTCTGGATAATGTGCATGCAGTAAATGTGAGTGCTGTGTGCAGTACAGACTGAATACTGCAGAAACATTGTGATAGTGTGCTGATTGTGTTGTGGTGGAGGACAGAGATGAGCGCTGGGTCAGTAATCACACTGTGATCTGTCCCGTTGCTGCATGCCCTGCTTTAAATTCAGCTTTTGGCTTCAGTGTTGAGGCTTTTCTTAGAGGTAAAACCGACAGAATGTATTTAGATGAAACTCTTTGCAAAGATGATTAGCATTCGGTTTATTTTGCTCTTTTGGTTTCATGATGCAAAACATTCATGCATATTTTTGGCTTCAATCAAAATATATATTTTTTACGTATTTATTTTGTAAACTTTTCATTATAGAAGATCATTTTTTTTTCCACATATCTCACATAGCCAGACTTTTAATATGCCATAGCCAGACTTTAATATCATAAAGTTTAGTTCATAAATAATGTAAATAATTAACTATATTTATTTAATTATATATACATAATTTATAATGCTATATTCTTAATTATTAATTAATTACATTATTAATAATTAAATAATTAACAATCTAGTTAATAAATAATAAATATTTAAATTATAGGTGATAATTTAATACAGTTAATTAAGAAATATCTTAAAATGTTAAAATATCGTCAAAAGTAATGGATTTATGTTAAATAAATAGCCACTTTTTGAGTCTTTAATGCTTTTATCTAACATTAATGTATGTAATCAGTTTGAGTCTATTAAAAATAAATAATGAGGCCTGGTATAAAATATTTTTGAGCCCCTAAATGATTCATGTTTCACCAGATTTTGACATGTATCAAGTAAAATTATAAATAAATAATATAATATTATATATTATTTTCTGTTTTTACTTTAAAGTTTTAGTAATTTAGTTACTGTAGCACTTAGTATTTTATTGTTTTATATTTATATGTTCTGTTTTCACTTAAATTTGAGTTATTTAGTTTTAGTAATTTTGTTTTGTTTTTCCTTTTTTTTTGTATGTTTATAGTGTTTATTATTTTTTATTTATTAATTTTAGTTTAATTAGCTTTACTTATTTGAGTACCTCAACCTTAAATGAAAGTGATAAATGTTGCCTTATATTTAATATTTTATTTTATTTCAGTTTAATTTTAGTATTTCTTAAACATATTTTATTTCATTTAGTTGCCAAAACAACATTTCTATAATTTTTTGTTGTTGTTGTTAATTGAAATAAAACAAGTCAAATTAAACATAACTAGTTGGCTACATCATTTTTTTTTTTTTTTTTTTTAAAGAGTCATTGTGTCAGTGGTCTGAAATTCCAAGGCTGAGTAAATGGTGACAGAATTTTTATTCCAACCTTTAAACAAACTGCAAACGGCACGATGAAGGTCGCTGGAGTGGCTTTTCCTCACGAGAATTTCACATTATTACGCACACCAAACACGTCTCGCCTCGTATGATTTCTTTTATTTTCCACTAGGCTTCAGGATCCCAGTTGGTGGCTTTCAAAAGCACGCAAAACGACTGTCAAGTGAACGCGTTTCCTCCTCGTGAACTCGCGTGAGGTGTTTGTAATGGCCTCGGCTGAATGTTAACGAGCTGCTCGAGCTCTTTGACGGCGCTGTGACTCATCGCGCGGCGCGCCGTAATGACAGATGAAAACAGCTATGTTTAGCATGCCAATAGAGCTCTTTGTGAGGTTTTGTGAATGGCGCTGCCTGCCGTCGGCGGAGACGTTTGAGTCGATGTCTCGGGTGATTCGGCTCTCGATGAGTGTGTGACTCTCACATATCTAGCTCCAGATGAATGTCGATGGGAAGAGCGACTCACAGAAGATGAAGACGCGGGTTTCATGAGCCTCAGGGGTGCGTGTAGAATATTGTGCCGCAAAACAGGCTGAATGTGAGCACGAGAGAGTTTGATTGGGAAGAATTTGCATGTGGACTATAAAAACTGTGACAGATTGACTGTGCTATTTGAAATAATGAAAAAGTCTTCCTCTGTGTTTTTCTAAAACCAAAATCTAAAAATTCTTAAGTCAAGATATATTTACTTGAGATGGAAAATACTTTTAGATATTAAGGGGTCATTCACACAGAACGCGCCTTTGTATCTAAAGGGAGATGAGAGAGTCTGTATTACTTACTTTTGGAGAAAGGGTAATGGCTAACTCAGATCATGTGTGCCTTAATAACCAATCACATTACAGCCTTGATGTCATTTCATCAATTTCAGTCAGAGTTGTGGGACACTCAATCGCTGTTTATGGATATCATAGGAATGAATGAGGAGTGCCGTAAACTGAATTCCACCTGTCGCAAAAAGTCAGGGACTTCTCTTATAAAACATCAATTTTTTGGTGGTAAACTCTAAAAATAGTTTAATCCAAAAGTATTGTTTTGTGTAAAACATGTTGAAGATTAGCAGTTAGGCTGTCGCTTCATTAAATGATAAGCCGTTTCCTCTAAAAAGCTGTTTATTCAGCGTAGTGAAGCCTCTCCTCCATTGACATCCATTAAAAAAAAAAAAACGGCCTCCGGCCTCAGTTCTCCATGTACTGCCAGAGCAGAAGCGCTAGCATTAGCCATTATACTTTTTTGGCTAAAGGTCGCAGACTTGCCTTCTAGTGGATTTGGCTGAATGCCTTCTCCACCATGTTGCCGCCAAATAAAACAGTTGCCATGCCAACTTGCGAGTGTAAACAAACGCTTGCCCAGTCTCTGGGTTCTTCTGATTGGTCCACTGTTTTGGAACTGAAACGCATTCTGTGTGAACGCCCCTCTAAGCCTGTTTTCTTAAATGAATTTTAAACACAAACATTTAAAGGGGTCATGAACTGCCTTTGTTTTTTATTTCGTACTGTTCTCTGAGGTCCACTTATAATGTTATCAATATTTTTACATAAAAAACATCATCATTTAGAATTAATAAGCTATTTTCTGTTTTTGAACCCTCTCATCAGAACACTCTGTTTGAATAGGCGTGGAAAATTGTAGACTCAGAAATAAACACCCACTGCGATTATTGGCTAACAGTTGTGTATGTTTGACAGTGTGCATTCATTCCTCACAGATGGACGCTGCTGTGATTTAGGTTTAAAAAGCGATCACAGAAATAAACAATCTGTCTAACAGACAAAGCAGTAGTGACCACATAATAAAAACAGTTATTCACACTTATGCTCTGCGACATTACTGTCGAATCCAGTATAGTGGGCACAGCATCATCTTTCAGTTTCAATCTTTCTGAAAATCCCACGTTGAAGTGTGCCTTGTTTGTAAACGAATCCACTGTAAAATGAACGAAGGACCGAGTTCTAAATGACGCCATCTGGATCTTCATTAAAAATAAAGTTAATTCACTCTTTCCTAATGTTGGGATCAGAAGGAAGGCAATGCGAAGAGTTTGTTTCTACAGCTTGGCACTGCACAGAGTCTTGTTGTCTTCAGAGTATCTTTATCATTTGGTTTCTGCATGGACCTGCGCATTCGCCTTTCTTGTAAACACTATATGCACGAATCGGTGAGCAGGGCTAAAAAGGCAGCGATGTAGAATCGGTGGGCGGGGCTAAAAAAAGGCAACGATGTAGAATCAGTAGGCGGGGCTAAACAGGCAGCGATGTAGAAGCAGGCGTTGATCTATTTCTGTGGAGGCGGTGCTTATCCACACTATTACATCATAAAGTAGAACATTCCAAAAGCTGTCGTTTCAGCAAACTGCCTTCAATATAAACTGTTTTTAGACAAACGAGAAAGTTTTGAGTTCTGAAACTTAGGCCCCGTTTACACTACTCCAGCGTTTTCGAGGTTGAAAATGGAGACTTTTGAAAACGCTGCAGACCTCGTTTTAGTTTGAAAACTCCGGGGTAGCGTTTCAGTGTAAACGGACCAAAACAGAGACTTTTGAAAACAATGGTGTGGCTGCCCACATTCTCTCTGCGTATCCTTGACGACCGGGTAAACAATAACATCATGCTTGTTGTTGTACCCTTAGATATGTATGGGTAGATCCCCCATTCAACCGCTCCAAGCACGCAGACGTTTCCGCCATCTAAATAATAGGGATCTACCTATACAAATCTATGGTTGTACCTGTATGAATGGTCACGTGGCATGCGTTTTCGGTTGTGTAGTGTAATCGTTTCTCAAACGCAGCAGAAACGCCAGTGTAAACGGGGATCGTTTTCATCCTAAAAACGCACTAGTGTAAACGGGGCCTTGCAGGAGGTTTTTATAGTACAATGACCTTTTATATGTCAAAAGAGGGAATTTTGGTTTCTCTTCATGTTGATAGCACAAAATTGCTTTACGTTTCTGAGAAAAGAAGTAGTACCTAATTGTAATTAACTTTCCTGGTTAAACTGGGTTGTATAGTGAATGGTTAGTGATGCACAGGTTTTTTTGCAGTGACAAAAAAATGTGCAAAAACAGTGCAATTGTTTAGTGAATTTGTGAAATATAAAAATTATATGAAGAAATAAAGATTTTATGCCTGGCAAATCCAGTGATTATAGTTCTTCATGAAAAGCACCGGTTGTATCCAGTTTTATTTTAGTATTATTTATATCTATTACAGTATTTATTAATATTTTAAATTAGCTTTTATTTTTATGTTTTCATTTTTGAACGAATCGGGTGAGTCCATGATTCAGTGAGCCATTCATGCTTTATTTATTGAATGAATTAGCCATTTGAACAAATTGGTTGAATCAGTGAATCATTAAGACAGTGACTTGCCACCACCTGCTGGTGGTTTGATTTCATATTTAAAAGTATCATTGCATTTTTCAGACATTTCATATTTATATGTTAAAAAAAGTAAAACATTAATCTTATAACATTATTTATGTATTTGCTATTTTACTGTGTAAATACATTTATGGAACCTCTTAACTTCATTATACGTCTGAGTAAATACATCTAAATGGCACTTTTGATGCAGCTTCAGTGTTTGCAGTGGAAAAATGGAGTTTGTTGATACTGATTTCATTTGAATGGTAGAGTCTAATTATTCTAACTGAATGTATTGATAAAATTTAAGAATTTGGTGACGTACATTTAGTAAGGTTAGGAAAATATTGCCCTTCATGAAGTTAAGAAGTGTCCTAGAAATCAATTTAAGGCAAATATCACAAATATGCTGATTAAAGTAAGACCTCATAGAGCAGTGATGAGACTTTTGCTTCAGAATGGATTACATTTACTCCGGAAAAAAAAAAAAAGGCTTTTTTTGTCCCGGACAAGTAACTTTTTTACTCGGACAAGTGAATGACTGATTTACTTGTCTGAAGGACAAGCACATGTCAAGGCTTAATGTCAAGCCCTGTACTAGTTATATTAATTTGCTTTCAATTAAAAAAGTAAATGTTTTATTTCAGTTTTAGTCATTTTAGTGTTTTTTTAAATGTATTTTATTTCAGTTAATTGCAAATACTTGAATATATGTTGTAAGAAAACCAGTGTGCGCTTCAGTAGCTTCATCATTGTAACCAGCTGTATTTGAACGGAGACTGACTGTGTGTGTGTGTGTGTGTGTGTGTGTCTCTCTGTCCTGTAGGGGTCGCCCTCCAGGGCCGTCGTCTCTCTTCATCTGGGATCATGTTCTAGAGTCGACCCTGCGCAGCAACCATGAAAGGCTTAGGGGCCAACCGTAGCCGCCATCTGTCCGACACCTGCGACCCCACCGCGGGCCCCCAGGAGCCCCTGTGTCCCTTGGCCCCGGACCCCCATGCCGCCTTCCTCCTGAACCCCACTGTCAACCATTACGCCACTCTGGATCCTCACCTCCATCATTTTGCTGTTTCCACCCCAACGACGCTGCAGTCGGAATGCCTGCTGCCCCTCAACAACCAGCTGACCAACAGCAGCACCTTCCCTCGCCTCCACTACACCAACCAGCCGGAGGAGAGCGACTACACACAGGTACTGTCACCACACTGCATTTATTTCATTAAAATACAGTAAGAACAGTGATATTGTGAAATTTAAAGTAGCTATTTTCTATGTGAATATATTGTAAAATGTAATTTATTTCTGTAATGCAAAGCTGAATTTTCAGCATCATTACTCCAGTCTTCAGTGTCACATGATCCTTCAGAAATCATTCTGATATGCTGATTCGCTGCTCAAGAAACATTTCTGATTATTATTAATGTTGAAAACCATTGTGCTGCTTCATATTTTGTAAATAATCACTTTCAAGAATATTTGATAAATAGAAAGTTGAAAAGAACATTGAAATAGAACTCTTTTGTAAGATGATAAATGTGATTACTGTCACTTTCGATAAATTTAACGCATCCTTGCTGAATAAAGTTTTTTTTTTTTCCTCTTTCAAAATAAAGTACAGGCTCAGTGAGACTGAACAATAGTGTATATATAAAAGATAACATTATATATTATTATAAACAATATATATTTGAATAGAAATAGAAAAAAAGCATGGAATACACATCAAAAGTGGTTTGTTTCATGCAATCATTCATCTTGTCCATTATTTGATGCATGTATGCATCACAATTTAAATTCAGATTTAAAGTTTTGAGTTTAAAATTTTAGTTTAAAACATTTTTTAAAAGATTTTAAATTTAAAAAATGAAATTTGTATGAATATCATATGCACAATATCACAAGTAGTTCAAATACAAATATTTGAATTTATTATTATTATTGAACTTATTTATATTTTACATAATAAATTAAATGTTTAATTAATTAAATTAAACTTTGTGTATTTGTTGTCATAAATAAATAAATTCATAATAAATAAAACATGTATTTGCAATGTTTACTTTTTGCAATACAGCCAGCTGACAATCTCTGGTGATAAAGTCATACTTTTTTTTTTTCTTCTTTTTAAATGTTTTAGTATAATATAATAAATAAAAGTACAATAATAATAATAATAATTGTATTATAATTAATGATCAATACAAATATTTGTTAAAAATAATTAATTTATATTTTAACTAATTGTAATATTGAGCATGTATTATACAAATAACTGTAATAACATTAATAATATTGTGCAGGTGATATACAGTTAGTTGTATGATAATAAATAAATAATAGGTGCAAATAATTATAATGAATACAAAATGTATTGTTTAATAATTAATAATGCAATGCAAATATTTGTTAAACAGCTCTAATACTGTGCATGTGATATATGTAATACAGTCAACAAATGTGCAGTTTTAAACTCATATTTAACTCACACTTGTTGTAGTACATTTGTATATTTGTCTGGTAATTTTATGATGGTGTGTTTTGTCTCAGCAGGCATGTGTGGCTCAGACCGGCAGTCGCTCCAGCACGCTCACATCCTCCATGTCCATGGGCATGGGTTTGGGTCTGGGACTGGGTGCTCCCGCCATGATCAGCAGCGGCACGGCCACCATCTCATCCGCGGCCGCCGCCAAGATGAACCGGCTCCCGGCCAACCTGCTGGACCAGCTGGAGCGCCACCTACCCCTGCAGCGCGACGGCTTCAGCACGCTGCAATTCCACCGGCGCAGCCGCGGCTCCAAGCAGCGCAGCGAGAGTCCCAGCCGCATCCGCAACCTGGTGCAGTCAGTCCAGAAGCTCTTCGCCAAGTCCCAGTCCCTGGAGGTGTCGGCGGTCAAAGGGAGCATCACCGCGGGCCCAGCCGGAGACGTGGCTAAAGTGGCCCGCCGCAGCAAAAGCAAAGACCGCGCCAAAACCGAAGGCACCAAACGCCGCCCACGGCCCAATCTCTCAGGCTTCTGGAGCTCGGATGACGGTTTGGAGGACGAGGCGCCGGCTCAGCCTGCCACCGGCCCGTTAGCTGTGGCGTATCGAAACCCTCTCAGCATGATGACGCTGGGCAGGGCCGTGTCGGACAGTCAGGCGGCTCCCAGACCGCATCCGCAGGGCTACAACACCATCGCAGCACATTCGCTCAAATCCTCCAAGAGCAGCGGTGACCTCAAGCCCACCGTCAGCCTGCCGCCCTCCACGGGCCAGACGGGGGAAAACACGTTGGTCAAGAGGGGCTCGTGGTCCACGCTGACCCTTACTCAGGCCCGACAGGTGCTGCAGAAGGGATCCGCTACCGTCAACCGCACCCTGCTCAAGTCCAAGTCCTGCCACGGCCAGGAGATGACCTGCAACTTCCTACAGGTACGGACACACTGGCATGGAAGAAAGACAGTCAGTGTGGAAGAGAGACAGTGAAGAGATTTCTTGAGATTGTGACAAACACTACTATGAAAGATTTCATAATAGCCCATAATATTGACAATAATGCCAAATAACTACTTTATATCACTTTTTAATTATTTATCGCTTTTTTTTAAGCATAATTGTTATTAATATTTGAACAATATTTTTTGCATTAATCATATATAATTTAAAAGAATAAATAAAAAATAAATAAATAAAAGTAAATGAATAAAACAATAAATGCAATATAATATATTTTTAAACAAAAATATGTGTAAACAAATGTATTTTGTTTGATATACACAGTAGTAATAATAATAATAATTAGTTAAAAATAAACAATTGATATTTGAACAGTATTTTTCAAATACATTTTTCAAATATTTGTATAATGATAATAATAATAATATTATTGTTGTTGTTGTTGTTATTATTATTCATAATTATAAATACATACATTATTAATATCATAAACAATATTTTGTTGTTGTTTTGAATGGCATTTCAACAACAGTATTTTAAACAGTTTCATAGTTTTCAGCACATAAAACATAAAACCAACACACACATACATACATACACATACTGACATATATATTTGTAAGAAAAAAATGTATATATAGTAAAAAATAAATAAATAAATAAATAATAATAATATATATATATATATATATATATATATATATATATATATATATATATATATATATATATATATATATATAATATTTGAATTAATATATGTATATAAATAATATTTGAACAATATTTTGTTGTCATTTTAAATGGCATTTTATCAGATGAATTTTAAAATGAGATTTTCAAAAATATATAAACCAAACACTAACACAGAGAACTCACATGCATTTTAAAGTACATTTCAGAAGTTTTATTTGACATCCTTTGACCCAGATGCATTGTGGGTAGTAAGTGTAAGTGTTCTGGCAGGTACCTGCTGGTGACTGGAGCGGGACGCTGGGTAAGGGAGGCGGCGGTGCGGGTGAGATCCCGTGCAGACGGATGCGCAGCGGCAGTTACGTTAAAGCCATGGGAGACATGGAGGACAGCGAGGACTCGGACGGACCCCCTTCACCCAAACCCTCACCCAAAACTGCCGCCAGACGCCAGAGTTACCTGAAGGCCACACAGCGCTCGCTCAGCGAACAGCAGCCCCCACTGCTACCGCCACGCAAGTGAGTCCAACACACTACACACACACACTATAAACTCTACACACACACACACACACACACACACACACACACACACACACACACACACACACACTCTATACACACACACACACACACACTACACACACACACAGACACACACACACACACACACACACACTACACAGATAAACATGTCAACCACAACATAAACACCAGTCTTACTTTACTGTCATTGAGACACTTGATATTATTATTATTATTATTATTTGTTTTTTTTTATTTTAATGTTTTGAATTAGTTTTTATTTTGTATTTTGTATTACTTTGTATCTGTTATTTTAATTGTACTTAAAAGTTTGAGTAATTTGTTGTGTTTTTGTAACTGTTATTAGTATAGTTTTTAAAAAATATTTATATATTTTTTTTTATTTTATTTCAATTAATGTTTATTTTATTTCATGCTGCAACATCTTTTTATGGTTTTATTTTAAGTAAACTACAATCATTGTTTGTTTTTTTTAGTGTCATTAAGATGCTATTATAGTTCTAATATTAATATTTTCCCATTTTATTTTCATTTAAAAATAAAATATTTGTAATTTTGTGATGTTTTTGTTTTTAAAATACATATTTAAATAGTTTTATTCTTTTTATTTCAATTTCTTTATTTTATTTCAGTTCGCATTTATTTTATAAAATATTTATTTTAAATATTTTCAGTTCATTGTTATTTTTGTTTTCTCTTTTCATTTTAATTTAGTTAAGATTTTAGAATTTTTTTTATGTATGTTTATATAGTTTTATTATTTTTTAAATACAATTTTAGTTTTAGTTAATGTAGTACAGCAAGTTAAACTAAATTAGATAAGAAATGAGAAATGTTGCCTTGGCAACTAGCTGAAATAAAATAAGTTATTTAAAAAATATATATATTTTAATTAATGTTTATTTTACATCAGGCAACAGAAATGTTTTTTAAGGCTTTAGTTTTTGTTTCAGTTAACTATAATAACCCTGACTATAATATAACCTTTTTACACACTACATTATGAACTTACACAAAGCTCCACATGACATTAAATTCATTAGATTCTCTTATATGATAATTGCTGGATAATTTTATGCACATAAGGTGCATTACTAGTGTCTCATCTAAATAAATATCCTAAACTGAACATCTCAGCATTGATGGCATCAGGAACACATTCACTGTGACCAGCAGATGGCAGCACGTTGATAGGTTCATTGGTAAAAGTTTCCTATGAGAAGAGATTTCCAAATCATTTTTAATATTAAAATAAAATGATACACAGCCTAATTAAGACACCCAGTGCTCTGATGCTGCTGTAATGTTGTTGGTTTTACATAATCAAAATTGTCAAATTATTGTCTGATGAATATGCTAACATAAAAACCTCTCTTTATTAATTATGAGTATGTTGGCTACCATAGCTATACATGTATGTTGGCTACAGTAGCAATAAACTTTAGATGACATGAAACTGTGGTCCAAAGTCTACCATAAATGTGAAAATGTTGATGTAGTTGTATTGGGAGGGGGGTGTTGTCTGCTGTTCTGTCCCCACCAATGTCAAAATCAAATTTACGCCCTATAGCGCTGGATTAAAAGTGTTGCATAATGTGTACTGTGTACATATTGCATACCATTCTTTAAAAAACGTTAATAAGGATACACTACATAGTGCACAGTATGCTAGTATTCATTTCCAAACATAACCATAGTGCAGTAGTTTTCATCCCTCAAAATGATTTAAAATAAGCATTATAGTAAACTGAAACTTTTACAAATTAAGTTATTTCTTATTTTTATATATCCTTGTTGGTCCTGGAACAACATGTTTGTCAATGAGATGTTAGGAAGAGGGAAAAGAATAGGTTTAGAGTTTGGATTAAAGCTTGAAATACATAATTTATGATTAATTTCCTAGGAAAGTTATGTAGTCGAGTCAGTTGTTAATGAATCTCAGACACAAACAGCAGACTTTGATGTTGGATGGTCATGTATCGGCGCTTCCTATCAGGCCAAGCCCCTGTCCCTTCATGCAGAAGCAGTTCGGAGTGGTTTGGTCTCCTCTGCAGAGCGCCGCCTCAGTGCCGCACCTGCACAGGTTAGTGTTTAGCCCCACCTCCGTCTGATCACGTGACCACTGAGACGCACTCTCACTCTGTCCAATGAAAGCACTTTCCTGTGAGTCCTAAACTTCACTGCAAAACATCCCGATGCACGACGACCACCTCCACCACCACCCTGACTAAATCCTCACTGACCTTCATTTATTTTTATTTATTTATTTTTTAGCTTGGTCAAGTTTGTCAGAGCTGTTCCTCTGTGCTGCACCTGGCTCTCGCTTGCAACTGAAAATAAAATAAATGTTATTTGTAGAGTGGCACAAGGGAGATTGATGCAAAGTTTTCCTCACTCATTCTCTTGTGTTTGTTTCTCTCAGCTGTATGCCGTCTCTGCAACCACACAGTAACACTCTAGAAACCACAAAGCAACAGCGTAGCATCACCCTAGTCATTCCTAGAACACCCTAGTATCCACATAGCAACACTATAGCAACCCCAGAACACCCTAGTGACCACATAGCAACTCCAGAATACCCTAGTAGCAACCACACAGCAACACTCTAGAAACCACATAGCAACAGTGTAGCATCTCCCTAGTCATTCCTAGAACACCATAGTATCCACATAGCAACACTATAGCAACCACCAGAACACCCTAGTGACCACATAGCAACTCCAGAACACCCTAGCAACCACACAGCAACACTCTAAACTACATAGCAACAGTGCAGCATCTCCCTAGTCATTCATAGAACACCCTAGCAACCACATGGCAACAGCCTAGAAACCACATACAACACCATAGCAACAGCGTAGCATCACCCAAGGCATCCCTAGAACACCCTAGTGAGCACATAGCAACTCCAGGACACCCTAGTGAGCACATGATTCTGTGTTTGTGTCTCTCAGCTGTATGCCGTCTCTATGTGAGGTCTCCACCAATCGCAGCCTGGATAACCTGGACTGTCTGATGGGAGCGGATGAGGCAGGTCTGCAGCATTGGGATGCTGATGGGGGATTCGGTCAGCGCTGCTCTACACTGGGACGAGGCTCCACCATGGGCCAGGTCACAAACATCATTTCATTAAGTTATTAAAGCATCACTGTTACTATTATTATTGACAAAACTTAGAGTGTGTATATGTTTTTAGCATAATGCACAATGAACTGGGGCATATTCTCACATAACAACAGCCAGAAGAACATACCTCGCTGCATGCACATTTTACTTTCACTTTCAAATTAGCGGCAATTCTGCGTAAAGCAATTGATTGTTTTTAGTTCACTTGAGTTGTCCCTCTTTTCCTCACTTTTCTTCACATTTAAGTAGCTTAAAAGTGTTGTGCGCATTTTAATTTTACTTTCAAATTAGCAGCAATTCGGCATCAATTGCTTGAATGCAATTTAAGCAACAACAAAATACAACTTCAAGCTCACTTAGCCTATATATAATTCATAGAACTTTTATTTAACAAAATGAATAAAACTACACTATGCTATAGGCTATCCCTAATATAAAATAACAAATAACTTACACAAACTTTAAATAGGTAGCCTATGCAAAGCTGAAAAAAAGTAAACACTGTGGAACCAAATAAATAAGAAACGTAGAACGTTTAGTAGCAAAGCGAATAAGAAAGCATGGAGGCACAACATACACCTTGATGTCAAATAAAATAAATAAATTACACAAAGTTTAAATAAAGTAAAAATCAGCAAACACTATGGAACCAAATAAATAAGAAATGAATGTTTAAAAAAACTTCCAAGATCACCTGCCAAATAGGCGCTTTTGCATTTCGTTTCGAAACTAAATCATCTGCTATAGTCTTGTCTTTTTCACCTCACTCTTCTTGTCAGTCAGCTCGACTCACTCTCCTTGTGTGAAATCTGATCTGTGAACAGCCATGTTCAGTTTTTAATTGTAGTGTCTGTTCTCTAACTGAACTGATTTTTATTACTATAAAAAATCAAAACAACGGTGAGGGGCGGTGCCGTGGTGGGCAAGTGATGTAACCGGTGTTGCAGCTTAACAACGGTATTACCGTCAATACTGACTATCGCAGCAAGCCTACAGAACCCCCTAGCAATCACATAGCAACACCATGGCAACTCCAGAACACCCTAGTATCCACATATCCACACAGCAGCCCCAGAACACCCTAGTTTCCACATAGCAACACTCTAGAAACCACATAGCAACCATATAGCAACACCATAGAACCCCCAAGACCCTTGCAGTCAAATAGAAACACCATAGCAACCCCCGGAACTCCCCAGTATCCACATGTGGCCATATAGCAATACCCTAGAAACCAAATAGAAACACCATAGCAACCCCCAGAACACCCTAGTGACCACATAGCAACTCCAGAACATTCTTGCATCACCGTAGCAACTTCCAGAACACCCTAGTGAGAGCATAGCAACTCTAGAACATTCTAGCATCACCATAGCAACCCCAGAATACCCCAGTATCCACATGTGGCCATATAGCAACACTCTAGAAACCAAATAGAAACACCATAGCAACCCCCACAACACCCTAGTGACCATGTAGCAACTCCAGAACATTCTTGCATCACTGTAGCATCCCCCAGAACACACTAGTGGGCGCATAGCAACTCTAGAACATTCTAGCATCACCATAGCAACTCCAGAACACCCTAGCAACCACATAGCAACACCATGGCAACTCTAGAACACTCCAGTATCCACATGTGGCCATATAGCAACACTCTATAAACCAAATAAAAACACCATAGCAACCCCCAGAACACCCTAGGGACCACATAGCAACTCCAGAACATTCTAGCATCACCGTAGAAACCCCCAGAACACCCTAGTGACCACATAGCAACTCCAGAACATTCCAGCAACCACACAGCAACACTCTAGAAACCACTGCAGCAAAGCATCCTTGCAGAGAGTTTTGCTCTGTCAACGCCACTAACATTTTCTTTTACAGATGTAAAACCTCTTGTAAATGTGTGCGCTCTGCATCACAGCGCAAACGCTGAAATGTGTCAGTGAGGTTTTGCTGTTCACTTGACCTCAGGAACTGCGTGTTCCAGATTAAAATGCTGTAAGACATCCTTAAGCTAGTTTAAGGAGACGTGGAGGGTGGGAAATCAGTTGGAGGGCATGTTATCAGGATGAGATACTCAAGTGTTCGCTCTACTGATGGAGACATCAAGACTCCTGAAGCGAAACGAGGCTCCGAAACCTTTTCTTGAGAGGAAAGAGCATTGATTTTTTTGGAGATCTGTTTTGCTGAATGGGATAATGTGCTGTGAAGACTGATGCATGATTCAGAAGTCGTCTCTGAGATGCTGGGGTCAAAGGGAAACAAGTCAGGAAAAATGAGGACAGCAGCTAATTTGCAGCACTTATAAGTATTTTTTCCTGGGAATTGGCTTGAGATTTCTAATTCAGTGAGCTCAAAGGTGCAGTTTGGTGTGTTTTACTGTTTGTTTGCTTTTCATCTTTGGGTTTACCCTCGAAAAACTCACACAACCCTCCTGTTCTGTTGCGTCTCTGTGAGAAGTGTCTCCTGCTGGACGAGGAAACACAAATTCTCTCTTCACTCTTTACTCTTGGGCTTTGAGAGAATGTGAACCGTGGTTGTGTTTTGTTTGCAGGTTGGTTTGGAAAGACCTAAAGATTCAACTGAATCATTTTGGAGTTGATTGACTCTGAGCAGTTTTCTGCACTCTGCCTGATGAATTTGGAGCAAAACAAAAGTGAAAATTATATTTAAGCAAAAGGAAAAGCAAATACTTTTTTTTTTAAATTACTTGCATAGATATTAAAAACAAGGCTTTTAATTGATGTTTTTTGTTGTTGTTGTTTGTTTATTGGGGTTATTTTGCATTGTGTCATTATTTTCATAATGCAGACATACAAATTTTACTTTTGTAAGTTTCAGAGGGGATTCTCATTAGATTCTAAATAAAAACACTGTATTACAGAAAATGTACAGCAGCACAAATTAAAAGCCGGACAAAAAATACTATAATGTTGTATACATATTTTACTATTTAAATAACATGTCTTTAGTTTTTATCCACAATACAGTATTTATTTTTAAATATCTTAAGCAGTAATGTCACAGTACAAAACATATTGCTAAAATTAACTTTTCTTTAAGAAAAATACATTTTCTTTTTTATATGATATTATATTATAGGTTTATTTACACTGTTTGACAGACCAATTCAAAACAATACAAACAATATTTATTATATATTTATTTATTGTACAATTTTCCCAATTGTAAGGGAGTTTTCTGAATTATTATTATTTTTTTATTTATTTTTTTTTTTGGTGAAAAATGGTCTAAATTACAAAAAAAATTATACCAATTTAGAAAACAAACTCCTCATCCACAGACGAGGATCAGTACAACTGTGAAAGGAATACATTTAAGGATTTTTCTCATTTTAAGCCACATTTGTCGCATTAGACTGAATGGAAACCACTCAAGCAAACCTGCCGTTTCCTCTTCATGTCCGCACGACGATGCGTCAGTCCACCCTAAAGCGCCGGCCGCGTCTCACCCCGTGTGAGGCACGCTTGTGGGTGGGCAGTGGCCGTCTGCCCCGCCGGCTTCGTGCGGGACGTTTCAACCTGCACGTGTCCTTTCAGGTGGAGCAGGGCTACCGGAGCAGGGCGGCGTACAGTCAGCTGGACTCTCAGGCGGTGGAGGCCTTGGATCTGCCCACACCCACCTGCTTCCGCTCCCGGAGCCACAGTTACCTGCGTGCCATCCAGGCCGGCTGCTCTCAAGACGACGATACGGGCTCCGTGGACTCCGACGAGACGCCACCTATAACCTCATCCATCAGCAGCTACAACAGCGCCACCAGTGAGTAATAAACAACCACGCATTTATAGAGGATCACATTCATGGACCTGCTGTATACCGTAAAAACTACATCAAAATAAAAAGAAAAGACTGATTACATTTTGCGTAAAGAAAGTCAAGCCTGTTTTATGACCATTAAGATTTTTTTTTCCATTGTAACATTATTTTCGTGACAGTGATTCACTTTTCTTCCTTAAATTCTCATTAAGACATTTTACTTTTGTAATTTTCATTATTGTCAATGGGAATTCTTATCAGATTTTAAGTAAATATACATACTATATTATGAATAATTTAAACCAGCATAAAATAGCCAGACAAAACAAATAATATCATGATATATATGTATTTTACTATTTAAATTACATATATTTGTTTTTTTAAAACATCATAAATCATAAATGTCTTAATTTTTCTTTAAGTAAATTGAAATATAAGCTTGGGGTGGAATATAAGCTGGCATGCATAGCATTCATCATAAAATATATATATTTTTTCACTTATACAGTACCGTTCAGAAGTTTGAGGTCATTGTAATTTTTTTTGTTTTTGGAGAGAAATGTGTAGTTTTTTTCAGCAAGGATGCAAAAAATCGAGAGTGACAGTAAAGACATGTATACGGTGGCCGAGAGAGCTCAACGCGCTGCAAATAGAAAAAACACCTGCAAAGTAAGAAAACAACTTCATCAATTTGACAACACACGCGCTGCAAATACTCACAACACAAACAAAGAAACGCGCTGCAAATACAATTCTTTATTTGTTTGTGTTGTGAGCATTTGTACCACCTGCTGTGAAACTGATGGAGATGTTTTCTTGATTTGTGTTTTCTGAAGTTGCAGCGTGACATTTATAATGTTACAAATGATTTCTACTTCAAACAAATGCTGTTCTTTTGGACTTTCTATTCATCAAAGAATCCTAAATAAAAATAAAAAATTATCACAGTTTCCACATAAATATGAAGCAGCACAACTGTTTTCAGCATTGATAATAATTAGAAATGTTTCTTGACCAGCAAATCATCATATTAGAATGATTTCTGAAGGATCATGTGACACTGAAGACTGGAGTAATGATGCTGAAAATTCAGCTTTGATCACAAGAATAATAAATTATATTTTACAATATATTCACATAGGAAACAGTTATTTTTAATTTGTTATAATATTTCACAATTTTGTTTTTATTGTATTTTTAATGAAATAAATGCAGCTTTGGTGAACAGAAGAGACTTCTGTCAAAAACATCAAAAATCATAGTGACCCCAAACGTTTGAAATGGTACTGTATGTTGTCATGAGTGGTTTATGACTGTGCATTTACAGTAAAATATTTTATTACTTGAGAAACTGAAAGAAAGGCAGTGAATTATTGATGCATTCGATATTACAGTTGTTCTCGATTGCTAACACACTGAAACTGATTCATTTGGCCCAATTTTCCAAACCATTCATACAGTTCTCGAAACAAAGACACGTTTCTCAAAACTTTTAACACATTCCACCTGCTTTCACACATGCTCCAATTTGCTCAGTGTTTTCTGCAAAACTCTACACAAGAACAGCATCATTTTGCAAAGTTTTAACCATGTTCTCATTTAGAAAACACAAACACACAATATAACTACCTCAAGAATCACAAAATGAACACAAATAACACATATTTATCCGTGTTTGAACATTCAGTAGCAGAACTGATGACACGGCAGTCAGAATCTCAGGATGATATGAACAAGAGCACAAGTGATTATGTGTTTTGGAAAATGAATCCTGGTAGCGGGAGACAAAGAGGAATAGGAGGAGAAAAGAAAAATGAAGGGGATGAGGTCAAAGGTCATTTGTTCCTGATGAAATGTAAAGCACTATAGTTGAGCATGTTCTTGTGCAGGGATGATCATAAGGAAAGCTGCCTGCAGGCTCATCTACTCACATTATAATTACAGTACATAGTAGCAGTTCTTCAGATGAGAGGACTTTCACTGTTCTTTGTTCTGTAAATACAGTAGCACACTCCCTCAAACTCATAACTGTTGAATTGATTTGTAGCAAAGTACCATTTACATGTATTTGTGCAGAACTGAGAGTCGACTGTCTGCAGGGGAGGAAGAGGAAGTCTTTTCTCAGAAGACTAAGAAACTGTTATAGTATAACAAATAAGGATATTACTAATACTGTAATGCAGCTTGGCTGAGGATGCTGAATTTATTTATTTATTTACTGCTGTACAGAAACTGACAGTATATTCAATGTGTGTTTACTGTATATTCAGTAGTTTGGTTTTTGTACTTTTCTCTTCTAGTGCTTTTCATCTACTGTAAGATAACTTTACAGTAGTGTAATGAAAGTAAACTTTTCTTAAAGTTTATTGCTGTGTTTGACTGTATCTGCACCGCTCTATTTATGCTGCATACTGTAACAGACATTGACTTGCAAGATGTCTCCTGTTTCCCAAAAGGAGGTTTTTGAATCGATCTCACTAGTGTTCTCTAGTCAGGAAAACAGTCTGTGTATTTGACAGCTTTGTGTGTCATCTGAGGCCAAAGATTAGATTCTGACAAAAGAGAATATGTTTTTGACTAAAATGTTTGACTTTGACCTGGAAGTTTGAAGTTTGCACGAGTTGGTGTGTAGTTTGGAGATTGTGTTTATAGTTGTGAGAAAATGGTCAATTGTTTCATGAATTGTATGTTAGCAATCCAGAAAAACTGTATAATCACTGAACACTTAAAGTGAAAAAAAAAAAAAGACCTGGCTGTCATGTATCACAGGGATAGCGCTGAATTTGCACATGCAAAAACGAAAGTGTTGATAAAGTAGGGAAAGTCCATGATATGCAACATAACTTCCTGATAAGCACAGGTCTCGTGGACTTTTCACTGATCATGATGTCGTTTTATAGCTTCCAAAGGTGATCGAACGGCCTTGTTTTTCTTTCTCAGTAATAAAGACTTTAGTGTGAAGTCAGATCTCTTTTGCTTTGAGAGGTCGGCATGTGGGCAAGTCCAGACAGATGAACTGGAATCATGGTGAGAGTAAAAACAGCCACTAGACCATGACGACTGTCTCATTATGGTCCTCTTAAAGGGATACACTCTTAAAAATAAAGGTGCTTAAAAGATTCTTCACAGCGATGCCATAGAAGAAGCATTCAGTCAAAGGTTCTTCAAAGAACCGTCTCTTTCTTACCTTTTTATAATCTGAAGAACCTTCTTTTGCCTTTTGTGAAACAGTTCTTCAGATGTTAAAGGTTCTTTATGGAACTATTTAGACAAAAAATTAAATAAAAAAATCTTCTATGGCATTCTGAAGCACCTTTATTTTTAAGAGTGTAGTTCACCTGAAAAATGAAAATTCTCTCATCATTTACTCACCAATTTCATCTCAGAAGGTTTATTTAGAACCACATGAGGCATATGGACTACTTTGGTCCATTTTGGAGACAAACACAGTCAGGCTTTTGGAAGGATTTGGTCCTTTTTCACTTAATTTAAGGAAAGTCTAAATTGTGAGATACAAACTCTGAATTGCAAACTGCAAATTGCAACAAAAAAAAAAGTACAACTCAGACATCTGGGAAAAAACAGTCTGAATCGCAAGATGTAAACTGAAAAATTTGTCAGAATTGTGAGATGTAAACTCAGAAATCTGAAGAAAACTATTTAATTGCAAGATGTAAACTGAATTGTGACAAAAAGACAGAATTTCAAGACGTAAACTAAGAAACCTGAGAAAAAATAGAATTGCGAGATGTCAACTCAGAATATAGAGGAAAATAAAATTGTGTGAAAAAAATCAGAATAGTGAGATGTAAACTCAGAATACATAGAAAAATATCAGAATTGCAAGTAAAAAATTAAAATTGTGAAATGAAAACTCAGAATACAGAAAAAAATCTTATTTGTGAGAAACAAATGAGAATAACGAGACGTAAAATCAGAATACAGTGAAAATAATTTGAGAAAAAATAGAATTGCAAGATGTAAAGTCAGAAATCTGAGAAAAATAGAATTGATGCAAACTCACAATTGTGGGTTTATACCTTGCAATTCTAAGGAAAAAAGTCAACTCGCAATTATGAGTTTATAACTTGCAATTGTGAGACATAAACATGCAATTGAGTGAAAAAAGTCTGAATTGTAAGATTTTTAACTTGTAGTTCTGAGGAAAAAGTCAGAATTGATGTAAACCTTTCCCCGTGGCAGAAAGGAGCTTCCATACAAGATCCATTAGGCTACTGCAGTCATAACGTTTATAACGTCTCAAATGGCCACTGCCAAGTGTGTCACAGCAAGATGTCCCACTCTCTCTCACACACACAAAATCTTCTGACCTACATTAGTGCTGGTGGTGTCCTGCGGAGATGAATCCTTCAGCTTAACGGCTAATGTTTCTCTGCCCATCATGACCGACTCTGGCAAAACTTCCACCGCAAATTAAACCTCATCTTAACCGGTTTTCAGAGGAATTAACCGACATCAAGCAGATTAGTTTGGCACAACGCATTATAAACCAGCAGCCAGTGGACCGTTCTGATTTTGCAGTTGATCTACTTTATTTGTATTATATTTTACTGTATTTTGATAGGTCTTATAATTTAATATGAAAGGCGGACAACATTCCTATAATTTCATGATGATCTTGAAAAGTTTTGAAAAGGCTTGTTTTTGTACTTGTGTAAGTACAAAGCACGGTTGTACACTCAGAATAGCAAATAATGAAATCTAGTCTATTTTTGGAGAGGAATCTGGCTAATGCTATTTAGTTTAGGTAGCAAGCTGTCAAGAAAAACAAATCTTGGCCATCTGTTTACCATTTCTGCAAAAAAAAAACCTGTGCTATTTTTTGCCTGTTCCATGACTATATTTGGCATAGCATACTTTCTTACTCTTATACTATGCTTATTGTGCACAGCAGTTTCGACTGTTTTTTTTTTGTTTTCAGTATATGCATACAAATATATTTGATAAAATAAGCAGCTTACTAAATGAAAAACTGTATCCCAGAATGCAAAGCGCTTGACTTGACCTTCCATTTCCGACGTGATGGATCAATCGGAAGCAATATCAATCCCTTTCATTTGATCAGAGTGTCAGACATTTTTACACAAAATTGAATATTTTGCTAAATTATAAATTATAACATGTAGTGAAGTCATGTGACCACAATTTAGCAAAATACTGTTTATGGCAGAATAATGCATACTGTTTCACTTTTAAAACTAGTAAGCAGTATTATTCAATAATAAGCCGTTTTAGTAACGTTTAGTAATTTTACTGAATAATGTCGCTACTTTTGCAAGGCTTGGATCTATCAAATAAATAAAATTAGTGCTGTCAAACGATTAATCGCATCCAAAATTAAAGTTTTTGTTTACATAAGGGCCGTTTCTCAAACGAAAGGCTGAATCCTCCGGAGGTCGTATTTCCAGGGAGCGTATGTCATCAAGCCAGCTGAGCAATACATTCACGAGTCATAAGCATATTACAACAATTTACGCTAAAAGCTGCAGTCCGTAAATTTTGCCTCTTTGTCGCCATCTCTGTTTGAAAACCTGGAATTGCAGCTGCTTGTGGAATTATCTTCCTTGCGTGGGCTGTGCTCCGGCACGGCTCCAGCGTGGATCAATCTAATGTTTTGAGGTGAATGTGTGACAGTCAGTCACCGCACCGGTGTGGATGTTTACTGTACTTCGCAATCACAGATTCTAGTCTACGTCTTGGAATATATGACCCAAATAAGAATTTCCACCATATATTGACATCTGAACAAGTAAGTAATAAGTCTGCCACGTTTGTTCTGACCAACTGAGGAAAAAAGCATTACAAAAAAATTGCGCTACCAACGGTGATTAAATCTAACGATCGATTAGCTCATATCACATCAAACCATGCAAATCATTATTATTATTGTTATACTTTATTCTCAAATTATTAATGTTAACAACATCAGCATTGCGTGACTATGAGTATAGTGTGTATTAGCAAGTAGATTTCAATTTCTGTACAGTCTAATATCTAATTGTCATACCATTTGAATTTCATGTTAAGAAATTCTTTTAACCCAAAAAGCAAACTATGCTCCCTTCGAACCGGTTTTCTTTAAAATACAAATCTTGTGTAATCTCAGGCTATCTGTAATCAGAAGCACATTTAAAACTGGAAAATAATTTAATTTCATTCACATGTGTTTCATATAAACACATAATCCTTTCTGGATTACAATCCGCCATCAAAATGATACATTTAATTATTCTAGCTGCGGTGAGAAAAGGCTGTAAATGATCCTCGACCTGCAGGATCCTCACATGCGATAGCCTAGTAGCCAGGGCAACTTCTTTATGTTTACAGACGTGACGTAATGACGCAGTGCCATGCTCGAATTTCCCGCGGAAACCTACCCGTACCACTCAAATTAGAAAACGTTATTATAAGCTTACCGTTGTGAATCGGGC